>NW_004524817.1:2571226-2576375 GCF_000260255.1 Octodon degus | reverse complement strand
TCTCTCTCTCTGTCTCTCTCTCTCTCTGTCTCCTTATCCCTCTCCCTTCCTCCCTGTCCCTCTCCCTCTGTTTTCTCCCTCTCTCCCTTCTGTTTTCTGTGAGCAGACTCTCAATGAACAGCATGTTCAGTGTTATGGTTTGTGTCTGACGTTTTCCCCAAAGCCTCACGCAGTCATGGATGTGGGCCTCTATAGTGTGTGATTGATTCATGATCCAGTGCTGCAATTATGGGGATGAGTGCAACACCCACCCTAGATAAAATATAAGGGACAGAAAGATCTTTTCTTGTGCTCCTCCCTTTTTGCTCTTAATGGGTTCGCTTCTTCTGCTGCCATGAACCGCTGTTCCTCTGCCACACCACCCAGCGTTGGAGCCAGCTAACTCTGGACTGAAACTTACACGAACTGTGAGCCAAATAAACCCTTTCTTCCTTAATTTTTATGTCAGTTATTATGTCTCAGCAATTACAGAAAAGTAACCAACACAGAATTTGGTACCAGAGAAGGGGGTCATGGCTGTGATAGTACCTAACTGCATAGTTCAAAAGCCTTCAGGAATGGCTTGCGGGAAGAGTTTGAGAAGGTTCAGATATGTCACCTGAAGGAGTAGAGCTAGAATGCCTCAGGCCATTTTGTATGGGAGAGTCTGGTAAGAGCTTAAAAGACCACAATGCTAGTAGAAATCCTGCTGGTAAAGACCAGGTTCAAGAGGTTTTTGCTGGGAAGGACTGCAAGGTTGTTAGACTCCAGATAACGTGTATTATGGCTTGGCATAAAGTTTGATATTTTGCTGATGTTCAGAGACATTGTCTAAGACTGAGATTTATGGGAGTGGACTAATTAACTTGGCAAAAGAAATTTCAAGGCAGTCTAATGTTGAAATGGAGATATGGCTATTTTGGGGGGCTTTTAGCCAGATTTCTCTTGTTGAGGATTAAGAGAAAAGATCCCAGAAGAATAACCTAAAACATGAGTTTGGTCAGGAGGGAAGCTCCCATAAAGCTGGGACTGAAAAGATGGAGCAGAGGATAGCTGGACTGAAAAGATGGAGCAGAGGATAGCTTGACTGCTAAGAAGAAACAAGAGAATAGAAAAGATGGCCAGAGGGCATCAAAAGAGGCAGCAAGTTTTCACCTTTTTCAGCATCAAAACTGCAAAGATGAACTTTGCTTTGTGAAAAAAAGCCACAGAGTAACATGTTCCAGATTGGCAATGATACAAAGAATTTGTTCCTCTGAATCTGGTCTGGAGTGCTTAGTGATCCAGGTACTCAACTCCTACAGCCAAAAGAGAAGAAAGCCTGGCTAGCACGCTGACTGGCAGTGGACCTTGACATCATCCATGTGATACTGCATGAATCAGCCAAGAAAACCTGCAAGGAAGGAGCATTTGGTCTCAATGCATTGTTTATAGCTTTTGAAATGGTAATGTTTGTCTTTGAATGTTGGAAATCTTTCCCTTTGTTCTCATTTGCCCAGGGGCTTGCAGCTAAGAGTTTGTTTTAGATCTTGGAGGAGACTTTGGACTTAGACTTTTCAGCAATGCTGAAACTGTTAGGACTTTTCAACTCTTAGAGCTGAACTAAAGTGTCTTTTCACTCTTGTTGCTTTTGCTGTCTTCTGCCCCCATGAGCTGTGGCTCCTGTGCAATCCCACCCTGCCTTGTGGCCAGTTGACTATGGATAGAATCCTCCATAAACTAGGAGCTAAGTAAACCTTTCCCACTTTAATTTGGGCACTGGCTATGTTGTCTCAGAAATGAGAAAAAGTAGTCAACACTTTCAGGGTTTGTCAACAGATCCTTTAAGACAAGCACAGCAAAAGCTAAAGGAGTTTTCATTGCAACTTGGCTTTCATTATAAACAAAAATTAGATTCTTTAAATGGTTTACAGAGAAAATGTAATATGATTAAAAAATACATAATTTCTCCTGACTTCCTAAGAATCAATAACTCTTTCTTATATCTTCCTTGAATCATTTAAGGACATGCTTTCTACTGTTTCATCATTACAAACAAGAGGAGGAAAAGGACTGGAAATCTCTAAAATTGCTATGAGAAAGAAGACTTTGATGGGCAACGATCTTACTAGTGCTACTCTCAATCTAAAATAGCAGCAAGAAAATTTACTTCAATATTTCAGTATCTTAACTATGAAAGGTGAGACAGAATAGTTTATATAGTAATTTAGGGCTACTATTCAATGGATTCATAGACTCTTTCAAAGGGAGGTTAACAGATCAGTTGGGCTACTTGACTATGTATTTGGTAGTTGGACATAGGATGAAACTGATGGGCAAAATGATGCAAAAGAATCATAGTACTCAGGCAGTCCTAAAACTTCAGCTAAGTAACTAGTGTCCAAATTTTCCAACTGGATTCTTGAAGCTAACTGACCTATGATAGAAACTGTAATAATTATAGCAAAGTTGAGGCACAAACAATTAAGTAATTCCCATAAATCTAGCTGGATGTTGTTATTATTTGTGTCTGGATATTCTCCCAAAGCTTCATTCAGCCAAGGGAAAGGCAGGCTTCTTGGAGGTGGTTGAATCTAGAGTCTGTGATGGGTTCATTGCCTATTGCTAGGATTAGTGGTGTGAGCACTATACCCACCCTAGGGCAGGAAGCCTGCATACAACGGAAGGGAGGGAAATCAGCTTGTTCTGCCTTTTTGCTTCTGTTATCTACCACCACCATGAATGGTTGCCTTCTGCCATTACACCCTGCCTTGCAGCCAGCAAGACTACAATCACTCTTGATTATGAACTGAAACCTCTACAAACTGTGAGCTACAATCCTTTCCTCCCTTTAACTTTGGGCCTGGGTATTTTGCTCAGCAATGAAAGAAATGTAACAAAGATGCCCATTCCTCTTTTATGTCACTTATCTTGTCCATGTGCTCTAAAGGGCCATCTCCTCTGATGTTATTGTTTTTAAAAAAATGAAATATTATCAGAACTGTAGACAGTTGGATAAATTCACCCTTCCCATACTCCTGGTATTCAAATCCTTCTACCTAATTATCAATTAAAAGACATTAGGCATTGTTCTGGACAACAGAGAAGAAAAGGTGGATTGAAGCATTACCCATTAAAAGGAAAAACAAAATATGCAATGATGAAGTAGCTGGGCAGTTGTCCCTAAACACGTAAGCAGAAGTCTCAAATACTTGATAACCAAAGGGCTGAAAGAAATAAAAGGGCGAGTCAACATTCTTTTGGGATAAAGTTTTAAAAATGTCATTGAGGAAGCTCTTTGAGTTCAGTCATAATCACAGGTTTGATAAAGAAAGAATGTAAAGTATGGTGTGGGAAGAAATATTTTCTTTTCATCGAAGAAGCAGAAAGAAAATCAGGCAAGTCATGTTTTCTCTAAAGAAGGAAATACAGGATTTCAATTTGTAACCTACACCCTCTTAGAATGTTCAAACATTAAGAAGCCCAAAACACTGTGGATATAAGAAAATAGAGTACAGACATAAGAAGCATTCAATAAGTATCAGAAAAATGAACAAATGATGTTTGTGAGCAGATAGCAAAGAAATAATATCTAAAGGCATTCAACATCCAGCTGCTGTTTTATGAGAAAACAAAGTTTACAGACCCCTGCCCAGCTAATTTCTCAGCAGGCTACTGTGGACAGTAACAATAATTGGATAACTCAGTTTCAACATTTGCTTTGAAGAATGAAATTTTGGTTTTCTAAAACTCAGGCATGTCGGTTACCTGCCTCATGCCCCATCTCTGCCCACAGGAGCAACCAGGAGAGAAGACCGTTTTTACAAAACACACCCTCACTGCCTGCTTTGTATTCTCAGGGATGAATCGAACTTTCATGAAAATGAAATTCATGCAGAAGGCTTTTGAGAAATAAGGTACAAATGCAATGTTAACCACGAAACCTTGACATGAGCGAGTCTGAGCACGCGAAGGAGCCACTGAAGCTCCAGCTCCATCCCTTCGCAGTTACTCTACTTATTTCCCCAGCTGAATGCCTTTCTGTGCCGTCTGCTGCTTCGTGAACTCCTCCGTCTCTGCGTGGAGATGGAAACCTCACGATCTTCATTCTGTTTCCTTGATACTGGCTGCTCCACAAGAAGCACTGCCGCTCCAGAACAGGCTGGTTTTCCCGCCACTGATACTACCGATTTAGCTCGTGTGTGTGTGTGTGTGTGTGGGTGGGTGTGGGTGTGTGTGCACAGCTCGGACTCGTAGTGATCCTCCTGTCTTCAGCCTCTCCAGAGCTGGGATCCCAGGCATGCGCCACCATGTCCAGACTCTCGCCAGCTCAGGGCGCCCCGGGGCGGGGCTGGTGCAGGATGAACCCCTGCCCCTGAGCTTCAGCATAGCTGTCTTATGATGGACCACGTAGACTCTCACTACACTGAGATACTTGACAGTGGAGTCGGTTCTTTGTTCACCTTTGTGTCCACAATGTGGAGAGCTCAACAAGAGGGTGTGTGTGTGCTTGTTACGCACGCAGTACACGCTAAAACTGGCCAAGTGTTATTACATTTATATAAACCTAGAAGCATTTCTTTATCTGACCTATTGCTATTGATTAAAGGATGGGGCCTAAATAGCAAGCTTAGCCTCACTTTTTTTTTCTCATTCTAAGAAGAGAATTGATTTTAAAGATGTGTGGAAAGTTACAAAACTGAAACACACACGTGGACAAACAGGCCTTTACCTCTCCACTCAGTCCTAGGAAGCACTTTGTCTGTCATGGTTAGCATTTCTCAACAGAAAAAAATTAGACTGGAGTTTTGCCAGTGTAACAAATAAAAAATTTGATTGGGAAATAAAAACAGTAATATCTCTGATTAACAAAAGCGGTTGTGGAAAGAACCATGGGATGCTAAATATACTATAATATTTAGTGAATGTATCATAATGAAGTTAAAAAAATAAATCATTTTGTATTATTTGCTGGGTTATGACTTGAATTTGCACAGAGGGAAAATAAAAATAGATTAGAACAAACCTGAAGTTTTCCTTCTGCAAGATTGCTTTTGTAGCAAAGCTTACAGGGGCAATTAAATTAGAAAATAGAAAGTACACTGGTTGTTTATTTTTTATAATGCCACAAAGAAAAAAATGAAACTATACAAACATATAAGAAACCAAAGAGACTTCTGATGCATAATAG
>NW_004524817.1:2561053-2570149 GCF_000260255.1 Octodon degus | reverse complement strand
CTAATTTTAGAAACTATCTATCATATAACTGCATAAATTTCACAAGTATTTTCTGCAATCTACTTTGAAAATGTTTTAAAATATACTCTTATCCTACTATGTAGCTATCCACTGCTCTACTTGCTCTTTATTTTTCCTAATAGTTAAACTATACTAGATAAACCAATACATTTACTGTAATCTTAGTACCTCTGTTCCTCATTATAAGCAAATTATACCAAAGACAACTGAAAAGTTCATAAATATATTTACTTGGTTGACTTCCACTGCATATCAAGAAATTGATAGAATTTAATCTTTACTTACAAGCCAAATTTACATGAAAGTTTTCATAGCAAAAAAGAAAAAGGCAGCACAAATTATCATGTTAAAACATAGCTTGTTTTATTTAGTTATTTTTCTAAGGGAAAATACTGAAAGTAGAAAATACTGAAAGAAGAGAAAGACAAAGAACAGTTACTGGGCAAGAAAGTGAAAGAGACTCGCAGAGGGAGGAAGGAGTGAAATGCAGAGACAGACAGAAGTCCTTCCAGGCCATCGTCAGAAGTGGTCACTTGGTTTACTTATAGCCATATTCTGTTTTTCAACATTTGAAAATCAGTCTTAATATTTGCTCACTGATTCATATAATTTTTAAAAAATAGACTTGTAAAGAGGAAGGAAATTTTCTCAGTGTTTCTTGATTTGATACCTAAGTGAACCAAGAGTAGGTGCTGCTTTGACTTCGCCCAACTGGGCTGAATTTCCATGCCGTCATTCAGCCGGCACCTTCACCGACACTCCTAGCGCTCTGAATCCTGTTGCGTCATTTCCACCTCCCACGTGTGATGCTCATAGAGGCAGCAGGGCCGCTGAGCACAAGCAGATCGTGACAAGATCATAGCAGCCTTCTGAGGTCTCTGGCAGCCAATTAGAGAAATAAAGCAGACTCGGAGCCCAAAAAGCAAATGATCCAAATGAAGGGACTTAAAATGGATGTCCGTTTTGATGACTAGAGAAGACATGTGGGTCTGATTTCTAAATGTGCAAAAATAGGTATTATTATTATGCCACTCTTAGACTGCTTGGAAGAAGACCAAAGAAATATATTCAATAAAGAAATATCTTTCTGTAGAGAGTGATGACTGGAACCAGGCAGTGAATTCTGCAGAGTAAGTTAAGCGCTTTGGTTCACTGTCTTTTAATGTTTTCTTTTCCAGAGTGGGCACAGACCCGAGGCGGTGCCATAGTTCACCATGTCGGGCTGTTCGGCTCATTGAAAGCTCTAAAATGTTAGCCATTTAGAAGTCAGTGGCATCGACTACTCAGTGGAGCGAGGATGACACAGGCAAGGCTTTATTCTAGGAGACATAAAAGTAGAAACTGAAAAATAAAAACCAGAACTGATGATCGGAGGGCAAAATAAAAGGAAAGAATTTGAGGTCAGCATCTCAGGCTGTATTCAAGAGAGTTTAGAGGTTCTTTCTAACTTAACCAGGCAAAAACTTTAGGATTTTAAGTACCTCATGGAGGAAATCCTGAGAGCTGGAGGGAGAGATGGGGGAAAGGTGCTCAATGCATACTGTGTCACAGTGCGTGCTGCTGTGACCCTGCACTGTTGATCAGCTATGGCAAGCCTGATGCGCTGCATACGTGAAGAGAGACTTTTAAATGTTTCACCACAAGAAGTGATAAATATTTGAGGAGATAGAAATGTTCACCCAGGGGTATGGTGATGCATGCCTGTAATCCCAGCATTTGGTACAAATGTTTACTCTGATTTGAAGTTTACACAATATATACATGTATCAGAACATCCAGTAGAATCCCATAAATCTGTAGATATTGTCAATTTGTAAAAAATAATTTAAAAATTAAAAATATTCTATATGATTTGTTGATGTAATTCAATTTATATTTCTCTTTAATGAAAAGTATCTCACATCACATCCTTATTACTTAAATATATATCTATATCTATATCTATCTATCTATATATATATATCAATTGATTTTCTTCAAAGGATATGCTAAGAATTCTTGAATATTTGCACTATTTTATAAATTGAAACTTCTTTTTTTACCAGATAAGCACTTTCTGTGGAAGAATTTCTAAGTGGATTATTAATTCCTACACATAATTCTAATCGTATACCTGATAAGTCTGGCTTTTAATCAAGTACAAGGTGAAAACTGTCTCAGGAATAGTAACATGATAAATACGATAATATTTGAACAAAGCCTACTTGAAAATAGAAATTAAACATTTTCCTAACATATCACTGAAGTTCACATCAGCATTGCGTACGATGGCTATGCTTCAGACACACAATTATAATTTACAAATCAAATTTTAGTTTGACACACAACAAAACTGCAGTTCATTCAGTCAACACTTGTGGTGCTCACTTACCTGAGTACCCAATTCCAGGTGCTGATGTTCTGAGCCTTAGCTGTACAGACAGGACCTCTGCACTCATGAAGCTTGCATTCCAGTTAGGACTGACAACAGCAGCGACCATTTTAGTATATGAGGAGATCACCTAGTGAGCTGGAAGTAAGCACTGCTATGGAAAAATACTGGAGCAAGGTCACTAATAACAGACTTATTGGGACTCAGGGGGCAAATAACTCAGTTTACAATTGTAAAGCAAAGAGTGGTGAGAAGTAGCCAAAGTACATGTATATTTTGAAAACCAAGCAAACAGAAGCTCTTGAGCTAGGTAGCCATTGTGAGGGAGGTTGTTGTGTCAAGACAGGTGCCAAGGTTTTCATCTGAGCAGCTAGAATGGGTGGCAAGCACCTGGGATGCAGAAGACTTCTATACCCACCTGGGGACCAAACCCAATCAGCTCTCTCTAGTTGAGCGCCTTGTTCGGAGCCCTGCTCTTTCCTGGCACTTTCTCCTCACAGGGCTCTCCAGGCACCTCTGCCCTCGGGCCTTGCTCTTCTCCCTGGCTGTGCCATCTCTCTCCCACCATTGCCCACATCCCTCCCCACTCTCACATGCCCAGGGCTCTCTCTCCTGCCCTGTCTTCTAGTTCTCCGCTCTGCAGGAAAATCACATAATCTGCACTCCTCCTATTGTCCTTCTCCCCATCGTCTTGGTCCTTAGCTCAGATGTCGCTTCTAGAAAGCCTACCAGTTATCCCCACATTTTTTTCAAATCTCACCCCAAAAATATAATTTTAGTTTTAGTAATTTCACAACAGAATGTACCTTCTTTTCCTGCCTCTTTCTCAGTCTGTGTCAACAAGAATATACAAGCCACAAGGCATACCAAAATATTAAAATCTGGAAGTTTGAAATAAGTTATAGAAGACTCTACAAATAATGATGCAAGGGATCAAAGCAAGGGTAGACAATACACAAGCTAGTACCTCAGCAGCTGGAAGACACGGGGATGGTGGTCCAAGGAAGTTTGCATGACTCACATAGGGAACAGAACTCCCCTGGGTCCACGCAAGTCAGACTTGCACAGAAACTCAGGTATTCAGAAAGGCTGCATCAGAGTGAAGGGACGCAGTGGACAGTCCTTAGCTCAGAGAGTCTACAGGGAAGCTCCTCCCATCCAGATACAGGCAAGGGGTGGGACAGTGAACAGCACAGTGGAGGAGCCTGACAGGAAAAGTTCAGCCCCGAAGCCTATGCTAGCCTGTGTGATATTTAAATTTATACTCTTTGTTTCATTTGTATATTTGGAATAAGGTCTCACTATGCAGATCAGATTTGTGGTGATCCTCCTGTTTTCAGCCTCCCTAGCCCTGGAATTGCAGGCATGTGCCACCATGCCTGGACTCTGTCACTGGCTCAGCGCTCCCCAGGGATGGGGCAGGTGAGGCATGAAGGACCAGGGATTGAACCCTGGTGCCTGCACTTGCCAAAGCAGGCACTTTGTCTGCTAAGCTATCTTGCCAGCCCTTAAATTTATACTCTTAATATGTGAAAATTTCAAAATATAATAATAAGTTGAAAAATTAACACAAAAAAACTATTACAACTAAGAAAACCTGTAAAGTTCTAAGTCATGACCACATAAGAACATTTCTACAACTCAGGGCAAAATTCTCACCAGATTTAAAAATCAAAATCAAATTTAACTGAGTAGGTAATTAAAATAAAACTTATCACATGAGGCACTTACCTGTCATAAACAGTCAGGAGACAAAACTATGATGTTAACATTCTCAGGAACTTACAATTTTTAAAGTTAGAGAATGACTATTTTAAAAGGAAATAATTAAATGAACTAGAAGCTTTGAAGAAAGAAGAGAGCAAACATTTTTAAAAAGGGATATTGGAAAAAGAAGTTATTCTCATTTATGCCCAAACTCATAGAAGAATGTAGTATTACCTTATAGTTAGAGCTGTTTTATATTTAGCTCTGTACAGCATTTGATATGAGATGATTTCTTCCTTTCCATCTACCATAATCTCTATAAATTTCAGGGAGTATAGGAAACTAAACATATAATCTCTAATGATATTATTATTTTAAAGGGTCTCATTGTACTGTGCAGACCGGCCTTGAACTCACTATGTAGCCTAGCCTGGCTTTGAACTCACAGTGATCCTCCTGCCTTAGCCTCCTGAATGCTGGGATTATATTTGTACACTACCATGCCATGCTATTACAATCTTTTATATATCAATGTTGTTACAACTAGAATTAAAAGATGGCATTTTACTAGGGTATGGTTTAGTTTTAAATGTTGCTCTTCCTACATTTCAATTTAATGATCTTATACACTTTTTAAAATCATAGAAAACTAGATGGTACACAAAATATGGTAGTAAATTTCATGAGTGTCCAATGGCCAGTATTAAAAATGCTACACTGAGCCAAAGCAAAGTTAAAATGTTAAAGTCTTTAAACAGCTTTATGAGTAATTTAATTATCTTTGACTACTATATTAAAGATAAAAGTAGCACATATTATCATATCCTAAGCTGTGAAAAAAAAAGTATTGAATTTAATTCTTATATTAAAAACAGGGAAAGGGAATATCAGAAAGTAAACCTATATACTAATATGAAAACTTGTAACTAGAGATACTAGTATTTAGCTTTACTTTCTGGCATTATAGTAAGAAATCCAGAAGAGGATATGTATATTTGCTGCTCTTTAGGATGAAAGAATAGCTTTTCATATGCCACTCACCAGGAGAACCAACTCTTTCTCTCATAGTGGAGCTCAGCACTTTACTTTATGAGATAGATCTACTTTAAATTTTCTTTGACTATAGAATGAATCCTATATATAGCCACTGGCAGACCTACTCATTAAGCTTCTTGGAAAACAGAGAATACTTGTCTCAAAGCCTTCAAAAAAATTCTTGCATGTTCTATCCACAAATATTTTAGTACTAAAATATAAATCACTTTGAAGACCATTGCTTCACCCACTGGTGATTAAGAATGTGTGGTGACAAGCAGTATATACCTTAAAAACCTGTATTTAGGGATTGAAGGGTTAAAAAAATAGTTAAGGCACATTAGGTGTGAAACTGGACTGTGTGCTTCTGCAGGTCTGTGAAAGGAAGCAGCTAATGCTTCATCTTTTTTCAATTGTTTGTAATTTTTGTCTAATTTATTATACACTTCTTTCTTTCCTTTCTTCTTCCAATTTTACGTGCATATATCTGGTAATAGGAATAACTGGCTGGAAGACCACACTATGTATTACAGCAAATGCTGTGAAATTCAAAATTACTTTATTAAATGAAATTCTGTATCACTTGTAATTTTTTTGTTTTAATTATAATTTTTACTCTCTTTTAAAAATTAAAAAGATATTATGTTTTAGCAACTTCCACAACAAATGCATCATTACATACTGCAAATATGCACTAATAAAAAATCTTGAATCTCTTCCAGTGGCAGTAAATCAGTCTGAACATGCAGCAGAAACTCTTGTCCAGACACACCTAGTGATTGAACAAAAGTTAAAATTTGGACCATCTTATCCATAAATTAATCTAAATGTATTGTATTGATCAAATTTTCTGTATTACAAAAAAATTGTTTAAGCCTATGAACTCTTTTCTG
Organism: Octodon degus; assembly: GCF_000260255.1. Taxonomy (NCBI): domain Eukaryota; kingdom Metazoa; phylum Chordata; class Mammalia; order Rodentia; family Octodontidae; genus Octodon; species Octodon degus. The sequence goes on along the minus strand of NW_004524817.1, from coordinate 2,564,122 downwards.
TATGTGTAACCGTTATATGACTGTAAAGTAATTTAATTCTGCTTAATATTACACATAAAGTGAAATCATATCACTTACTCCTTTTATAATCTGTTGTGTGCAAAACAAAGTTCACTCAATAAGTCCCAAGGAAGAATGTGTTAATTTTTTAAAAAAATTAACTGAAGCATATATTAAATACACTTATTTAATATATGATCTTACAGAGTGTTGGTTTCAATTTATAATTGAAGTGTTGTCTTAATTGTTTTTCTCCCAGAAATACCCAATACCCACAAGTCAAGGGGGGAAAGAGTTATCTGGCTCACAGTTTGTAGAGGTTTTGGCTCATCTCTGGAGGGCTCCAGGGTAGGGTGGCGGGCTGAAGGGGCAGTGGAGAGCAGGTAGGAGGCAGCAGAAGATGAGCCCAGGCACCGACGCTGCCCTCTTTCTGTCCCTTATACTTTGTCCGAGCACTCTGCCTGTGGTATGGTGCCCTCAATCCTACCCAGAACGACGCCAAACCAAGTACACACCCTTGATCTCAGCATCACACACTCGAGATCCAGTCACCTCTGGAAAAGCCCTATGACCATACGAGGCTTTGGAGAACATTTAGACCCAAGCCTTAACACCCATCAATGTGCCTAAGCAGAGTTTTAAAATGAATTTTCTTCAGGTACGTTCTTCTAAACGTATTTTTGATTAACTATTTGTCAATGAAAAAAGTGGACTGTGCTAATTACAATGTGATTATATAAGTGATAGAACTATATATAAGAGAAAAACTCTCAGATGATTATTGGCATTAGGGGAAGGCAGTAGCTTTGGTAAGGAAGAGGAGGTGGAGGGATCTTGTTTGTGACCTGGATGTGGTGAGATGGTGCATGTAACAACTTTTTCAAATAGAATGGCTGTGCTTGTACTGCTCTTTGCCTCCCGTAAAACAATTATCACATTGTGTGCGAATGCCCTCAAATAGCAGGAATTCACACCCTTACGGCTCTAAAAGCTAAACATTTGAAGTCAAGGTGTGAGGCTCTGTGCTTCTTGGTGTGGCTGTTCTCCTCACACAAGGACATCAGTCACACTGAGCTAGGACTCCTCTTCATGCAGAGTAAACTCCTTGGGGCCTGGTTATGCCAGCAAAGAGGTCATTTCCAAATAAGGTCATATTACAGGTTACAGGGGACCTTCAGGATCTGTTTGAGGGGACAAAATTCAAAGCCATAACAGCGTCCATCTCAGAAACCTTGATAATGACAAGCATGGAGAGTTAGAGGTGTCTCCTCTACACTTTAATTGCACGCAGGCTATTTTTACACATTCGTGGATTATCTCAGCCTGTACTCATGGTGAAGAGTAAGTGTCATGTGTGGAGGTGTGTGTGAACGAGAGAAGAAAAGTTGCTATCACAAATTAGGTCCTGCCACTGGTCAGGTCTGAGGTAAACTTGGCCGCACCCTTTGGCCACATTAGCTCAGTGCAGAAAGTGAGACACAACTGGTGCATCACTACAGAAATTGGCCTCCATCTTTTAGTGTCCACTTTTTTATTTTTTTTAGAACATATTTGTCTTGCTTTTGTTGCTTTTGTACTCATTCATTCTCAAATTTGCAATTAAAAGTTAAGTAAAAGTTTTTGTTTATTTTTCAGCAGTATTCTTAAATATTTATGAAGGATCTTAAGTCTGACTGGCTTTGAGGAAATGCAGATAAATTAATAATTGATGTGGCTGCTTTGCAGAAAATTAAAGGTTGGAAGCATGTGTTAAAAAATTAAATCATCCATGGCAAAGACAGCAGTTGTTATTTATTTAAAATCTTGCCCAAAAATGTTCAATTAGGTTTTTTCTTTAGTATGAATGAACAAAAAACCCTAATGATTCAATTTGATTCCTCAAATTCTAAGACCTGAGGCTAGACAAAGACTAAGCAGTAAGTAAGGAAAAAGAGAAATTTCAGTTCTTTATCTCAGAATTTTTAAGAATATTGTGTATTAATACAAAAATAATGAGAAAACAATCACCTATGTGATGTATAGCACATGTGATTAGAGTAAAGAAATATATAGTTTTAGTATTTGCTTGTCATTTCAGAAATCATATTGCTTAGTAGCACTTTTGGCACCAAATATCTTGAAATAATAATTGTGTATCTCTTGAATGGGCATATATTTGTGTATTCAAAAGACAGAAAACAAAGATGCAGTACATGCTGGGTTCAAAATGCTTGCTACCACTGAAGGCAGGTAGTTTCTACAGGCAGAAGCCTTGTGCATACAGCACAAGGCTGATGCAACTTACAATTGTGGCTGGAAGTATTATCAGAGAGGTCCTCTGACAAAAGGACCGCAGCAATTTTATTCTAGTCTCGAGAAGGACAAAGAGTGGTCACAAACACTTGCTCACTACTCTGGAAGCAGAAGGGTAGAAAACACAACCTTTATAACACTCCTCGTCAAAAGTGTCATAGTCAGAGGGCCAGCAAGATAGCTCAGAGGTCTAAAGCACCTGTTCAGAAAGCTTAGGCAGGCACAGGGGACCAAGGTTTGATCCTTGGCACCACATGCTGCACCACGCCTGGCCTCAGGGCAGGCTGAGCAAGCCCTACCTCCCCCCACAAAGAAGTATCACAGTCTTTCTCAAACTAAGAAATGATAAACTACTAAATAAATAAATAATTAACAAGTTCAATAAACATGAAGCCATGCGACTGTTGTTCCGTCAACCTATTCACAACTGCCTACTCTTGTGAAAGATACTATTTTTAAAAAGGCATTTATTCACCTGGCCAAATTTCAAGCATCTTTTACTCCTTTACAGTAAAATATCCTACAACTTGATGGACCAAGTTTTATAATTCTGGTTTACTCATTTCTAATACTGGAAGATTCCTTCAAGATACTTGTGCTTCTAGGAACTGTTAAAGTCATCAACTTGTAGTATTCAGAGCTGTATGTCATACATTAACTGAAAACACGAACCAGGTAAAACTTTCCTGGATTCTACAAAACAAAAAAAAAAGAAGAAAGGAAAGAAGGAAGGAAGGAAGAGAAAGAAAGAAAGAAGAAAGAGAAAGAAGAAAGAAA
>NW_004524817.1:2560197-2560789 GCF_000260255.1 Octodon degus | reverse complement strand
GGCTTTATCCTGCTCTTTTTATCCCAAATGTGTGAGAAGCAGCTGACCTTTTTCTCCATTGGCTAGTTTGCAGATTCATATTCTATCCAGGCTGGCTAGTTTAAGCATCAGGAAGGGAGGTCTGAAGGGTTGCTGGGCAGGGCTGATAAGAGTTGGGGTCTGGAGGAGGGGATACAGAAAGTCCCTGGCTGTCGATAAATTATTTTTGGATTTAGCTGTGTTCCTGAAATCCATACTGAGCAAACATTTTCCTAATCCAGTATGGTCAAGAAAGGGTGGAACATTTATATCTGGTAACCTAAACAACCAATTTGAAGATAACATCATGTAATACAGCAACCATTGTTGAGTTCCTATTACTTTGTTTAGTGAAATTTTGTGTTGTTTCTAATGCTGTTTTTTATTACTGTTTTGTATTCTCTATGAAATAGGTTTCAAAGGGTAGAAGGCTAGAGTTCAGGATGGAAACACTCTCTTGCTTGTATTTTTGATAGAAAACTCCTATTTCTTATACTACAGTATGCAGATTGGAAAGCTATATGTGTCTCCAGTGTATCTGAGGTAGCCTGAAGTGTGAAATAGTTCCCATAAA
>NW_004524817.1:2543285-2559907 GCF_000260255.1 Octodon degus | reverse complement strand
AGGAAGGAAGGAAGAAAGAAAGAAAGAAAGAAAGAAAGAAAGAAAGAAAGAAAGAAAGAAAGAAAGAAAGAAAGAAAGAAAGAAAGAAAGAAAGAAAGGAAGGAAGGAAGGAAAAAACACAAGGGAGGGAGAGAAGGAGGGAGGGAGGCAGGAAAGGAGGAAGTTATGTTTCCATCAAAGTATAGATGGAAACCTTCATCATAAAGGAACTTCTAGGGTTGAACTAGTGGCTTGTCAATGGTCTCAAAGATGGAGGGTCAGAAAAATACCCCTGTTTCATTTGGCTCCCAGTAAATATCCTTTAGGCACCTGATGGACATATGACTGTGCTCATTTGATCCAGAGCGAATGAATGGACATACCCATTTCAGTGCTACTTATTTTACCAAATAATTTTTCTCATTCAATTCAAGCAAAATAATCTCTAAATATTTAGTACCTTGATTTATGTTCTCAAATGTACTCCAGTGTATATTTGCTGATAGTTCACCATAAAGTGAAAATGCCAAGTAACTCAAGAGCTGGGCTCTTCTAGGTAAATAAAAATTCTAAGTGTCTCCCAACCATTGTGTACTTTGTCTTCTTAGCATAGTCTGCAATAACACTATAAAAATTATAACTTTTGTTCTAGATTGAACCTGTGTATTCAGGAAGCACAAAAGAAAGTTTGGATTAGAAAAGTAATATTTTATCTGGTTTCCAGTTACATTATTAAACTCATCTTGTGTCATGACTGAAATATGTATTCTGTACAATGAAGAATAGTTTCTTAGTACTCTGAAGGTCTCTCTTCTGGGGCAGCAACATCCAGCGACTGGTACAACGGATAAAATACAGCGTGTCTCATAAGTTATGACCAACTATCCAGTGTGGCACAGAGAATAATGTGTAAAGTTCCAGGACCTCATTGAAATATAGAACAATTACTGAGACAGCATCACACCTCCAATTTATCTCTCTCTTAGTCATGCCTGATAGAACACAAGAATGAGACATGAGCTGGCTTAAAAGCAACAGAAATGTATTTGTTCTCTTTCTGGAATCTGAAAGTAAAGGTCATGATCCTATTGTGACTGTGGTCAGGTTGTGGTCATTCTCCCTGGTCTCAGATTTCTGCAGGAAGAACAGACTGATGTTTTCATCGCTTCCTGTAAGGTCACTAACCCCTTTCACGAGGATGCCGCACTCATGATCAATCAACTCCCCAGGCTCTACCCACAGCAGAGAACCGCCACTTGGAGCTTAGGTCTTCCACACCAGAGCTTGGGCACACAGGTATGCAGGGCACTGCCCTGCCTATCCTGGTACCTTGTGTTCTCTCCTCCCACCCTCTTTATTGCCCACTCTTCATACTACATCCAATTCACTGCTCCATCCTCTCGTTCTTCTCTACACTTTTCCCCAAACCCCCTTTTTTTATAGTTAGTTCCACAAGAAATCCTACATGCTACCACAGGCTCAGTTGACTTCTCAGAGAGCAAAGTGGAAGCGAATGCTTAAGAAAGATGAGAACTTAACCAAAATGAGTTTGTGAAATTTCTTTCCTGTATAGTATTTTAAGAGAATAAAGTAAATAATTATCTGTCTTCAGGTCTGAACCTACCTAGATATTTTTAGATTCCATGATATTGATGATTTAATTATGTAGCATGTTGCAGTAGTCACAAAATACATCCCTATACATGTAAGAATGATTCAATATAAGAAAGTAAGTATATTTCTCATCAAAAAATAAAAAGATTTCATCAGCAAGTTATCTATAAATTGCCAAAATGACTTTACTTTTCCAATCACAACTATCTTTTGTTGGTTAATTTTTCTCACCTTGAGAAGGCACAAATATTAATCTTCATCAAAGCACCAATCAAATACATACCCTATCTTTGCAAAATACTAGTTTTGCATTACTGGATGAGGCAAAACTTTAGTACTTTAATGGCGACCTGGAAGCCCGCTATGCACATCACTGTTACAGGAACTACATACAAACTCAATAATCTTTACCAGCCCCTCTATATTTTTTAAAATGTATTTGGTACAGGATCTCACTACACAGCTCAGACTCATAGTGATCCTCCTGTTCTCAGCCTCCCCAGCACTGAGATTGCAGGCCTGTACCAACATACCTAGTCTTAGTGGCTGGCTCAGCATGCCCTGGGGTGTGGTGGGCACAGTATGGGGTGCCAGGGGTCGAACCCTGGTCCCTGCACTTGCCTAAGCAGGTGCTTAGTCCACTGAGCTATCTCACCAGCCCCAGCCCCTAAATTTGAGTGGTCATTATCAACACATAGTGCTGGGCACTAGTATCAGATAGAAAGTGGCTTTATACCAGCAAAAGACTGCTCAGGCATCTCTTGTTATTTCGAAAAGTTTTCAAATTTTTTTAACTTTCACATTATTATGAATTTACAAGCAGCATGTTTGCATTTAAAAATTCCTGCCATTCATTTTAGAATGTCTACCTATATCTAAGGGCTGGCAGATAGCTCAGCAGATTAAAGCGCCTGTTTAGGCAGAGCACAGCAGCAAGGTTTCCATCCCTGATGTGCTGTGCCAGCCCCGCCCCTGGGGTGCACTAAAACAGTGATTGAGACTGGGTGTGGTGGTGCACACCTGTATTCCCAGCACTTGGGAGGCTGTAAACAGGAGGATCACTACGAGTCTGAGTTGTGTAGTGAGACCCTGTAGACCCTGTACTAAATACATGAAAAAACAGAATGCCTACCTATATCTAAAAGAAAGGCTTATGCCTAAGCTGAAAAGTGTGTTCTCCTACACATTTTATTATCTTTGTGTCATAACACAGTTCACATTCAGTTTCAGCATCTAATGTCACATAATATGTGAAGTAAAATTTGAAAAAGTGAATATATTAGGTTGTAACTTTCTATTTGCAAAGCTTGTAGCTATCTCCACTCGCCTCAGCACGCCAAATAGCACCACAGATTAAGCCAACATCTGCTTACAAACCTAGTTAATACACTGAGGGTTGACTTTTAAAAAAATATGAGTAGTTTGGCACATCATATTACACCAAACGTTGAGACATACAATGTTTCCTAGCTTCCAATGTGCTTGAAAAGGCTGTGTTTTTCTTATGCATCATCTTTTCCTGTCTTGTTTACATATTTTACCACCTACGTGGATTCACACAAAAATATCAAGTTCTTTTTCATTTCCTTAATTAAGACAAACTACATAATTCAATAAATGCCAATTGGGAAAAATACTGCTAAGTTCTGTTCCTTCAAAGAAAAAAAGCACAGGGAAAGATGGTCTAAGACTGCCTTTGGTTCCCATATGTTCCAGTCTTGAAGAAGCTGTACTGCTCCAGTTGATGCAGTGCCCAAGAATTTCTGGATTACAAAAATACTATTCTGCTTTCTAATTGCACAAATTCTGATATTTTGATAAATTTTTCACAAAGTTTTACAACACCAAATGATAAATGTTTATTTTTTCCAAAACTTTTGAAAACTATTAATGTTAAAAATATTTCATGTCAGAGGATCAAAGCATGGACACTAAATCTAATTCTTTGATCACCCTCATCACCCATTATTGTAGATGACATTGATGGATACTCAGCTCGGCATTCATCTTGTGATTTTTACCTCACTGATTCAGAGTTAAATCAGAGTAGATTTCATATGGACAAAACTTCTTGATGTTTTAAGACTTGGTATCATGTTCTTATTTTAAGATAATGAGTTTTAGAAAATAATAGCTATGCTTAAGGGGAAAATGACATAAAAATAATCAGTGTGTTCAAACCCATCGAATTCATAAAAGAATCAATTCTGAAATTACAGCTCCTTTTCAAGGCTGAATACAGCCTACCAACTGAGTTTTTGTGAATGTGTGAGGCAAAAATGCTTCTTACATCTTTAAATAGCTAGTTTAAATAGTTACATAAATACCAAAAATAGTACCTTTGATTTTCTCTTCACCCAAAAAGCTTAAAATATTTAAGAGAATGTTCATTCACCTCTGACCTGAAGGCTTTCCTGTGTCTTTATTACACTGTGTAGTCTTCTAGGATGACTGAAGTCACTGGAGTCAGAAATCACCTCCCTTGAAAACAGTAATTGGATGAGTACAGAGAGGGAGCCAGCAGGAAAGGCTTAGGGTTACTTCCCTACCTGTTTGCTATTTTTACTTATCTTACTGTCTTTAGTTGTCAATCTTGTACTCTGTTTTTCTCTATTTCCTCAATGTGTTATTCCTTCCAGGGAGAAATGTCATATTCTTTATAGAATGTAAACACAACTTCATGTATTTGTGGACAAGTAGAGACTGAGATTTTATCTTCCATAGGCATAGACTCCAACAATGTTGATAGTGATGTTGAAGTAATTCAGTGATGAATGCACTTGAATCAAATTATAAGTAATACACGATTTTTAAAAAAAGAAAACTGGTGGGGTTTTCCACACTTAAGCAGTGAGTAGGGATATAGGTATAAAATTTCAATAAAAAGAAAACATGTTCATAACTGATATGCATTATCAACTTAGATAATGTACTCATGCAGTAAGATTTTTACACACTATTCTTTTCTTGGGACATGTTGACATGAACATGTCAAGTACATGAATCTACTTGATTACATCAATAATGTTGCAGACATTAAATGTAAAGGAAGTTGTCTCAAATTTCATTGTCATCTTTTATAAAAGAAAATTCTTCTATGAAAATCACTTTTTCTATGTTCTGGTTGTATGATTTTGCCCTAAATAGATAACACTTTAGACCAAGGTAAGTAAATGCCTATCTGCAATGTTAGGAACTCTATTCTGTGTTCTAAACTTCCACAGAACAATAAGCTTATATTGTTGCAGGAGAGTCCAACCCCATACTAGATATGTCACTGTCATTGATAACAGGTAACACACTCCACATCATGGAGGTCTGGCTGTCTAAGCTGTTCCCAATTTTTGAAGCAAAATTAAAATAAGCAACCATAAAGTCTACATACTGAATCTTGAGGATGAGAAAACAGAGTAATAACATGCAAAAAATAGCTTCAATCCCTCATTTTTGAGGAAAAAAAGTAATTGAGGTGTAGGGTCATAAGCAGAATTTCTATAGTCATTTCCAGCACCTGATTTCTGTGATTTTTATTTCTAAATGCACACACACACGCTCCTCGTGTTTCAACATTTGGAGTAGAATAAAGCAGTGTCACATGCAATTCGAAGCAGCTTTAGCAAGTCAGCCTGCTAGTTTCATACCATTTCTTTTTTAGTACATCTTTCTTCTAAAATTAGTTTTTCATTTAGCACCCAGAGAGACTACACTGCATCACTTAGAAAAAAAATAAAGGTTTTATTTTTAAACAGTGTTAAGACTACAAGTGAATAAAGAGCCTTTGATTCCAAAAATACCTTAGGTAAAGGCGGAAATTTTCAGTTAGAATCATGTGCAGTCATAAGCGCGGCAGAATTTTATTAGCCCAGGCTGGGGATGAACAGTGGGGGAGCTGGCAGCTCTCTGCTAAGGAGCATAGCAAACAGCACAAGGAGGCGGGACATTACCCAGCCTCCTCCCATGTGTGTGTACACATGTACACAGACACACATGCAGAGACATACACTACACTCACCGTGTTGTGCATACCACATGTACACACTCAAGTATCAGTAGGCCTCATAAGTAACTACAATAATAAAAATAAGAATAAAATAAGAATAAAAATTATAATTTGAAGCATGTTCCTTATTAGTGTTTTATCAGATGGCATGATTATTATGAAATGTCTTATCACAATATTAAAAAAAGGGTAATAGTCTAGAGCAACAAAAATATGTCAATATGATAACACTAATAAGAGGAACAAATAATATATTTTTTTATTTAGGAAAACACAGCTTCTAGTCTATTTTGAGAAAAAGTTGAGTGACTCCTGGTGGATGACCTTTATGCCTTATCTTTGAAATGTGTGGGCTAGACTGGGAGCTCTCTAAGACTTTTACCAGGACTTTTTGTTTTTTGTTTTGTTTTGTTTTATTGACAAACAAATAGCAATGAGACAGTTTCAAAACCGATTAATAGGACAGTTTCAATAATTAATACATTGCATACTGTTGTCTTCATAGTGGTTATTCATAGTACAAGATGCAGATATGATATCCTGTCCAAATCGTTAGTACAAAAGATTAGTACAAATCTTTCTTTCATTGAATTAAGAGAAAGTAGCTGTATATCTATCCTAACTATTTTATATATACAGATACATAATAGTCCTTCATTTGTATCCTTTTTTTTGTTTAGCTTTGTCAGAGATGGGTATTCCATTAAAATTTAAATATTGTGTGTGAATTCAGCAAAATAATCCAATATAGTCCAGTAGTCCATAATAGTAGTGGGTTATCTGTAAGACTGGCAATGTCAGAAGTTGTTGACTTGAGTCTTTTATGGCTCAGCATATTAATTGGCTTTACTTTTTATACCTCGTTTTTATACTTTTCTGCTGGATGGTTAAGACCAAGATAAAGCGAGACCTATATAACAAGAAAAGTAACTTTTGTGTCTGACAAGATTGGTCAAATCCCCTCAGGACTTACTCTGAAACCCTGTACCACAGTTTCTAGACCCTTTGTCAGTGTCAGTCATGTGGATGAGTCATGGCCATTGCTTGGCCATTGTGCTCTCTGTGAAAGCCTGAGAGAATGTTTTCTCTCCATGTCACTCTCCTTAGGCACACGCTTCATCACTGATCACTTTCCTCTGTGGCCCCATAATCTCCTTGATCAGAAAATTTAGTACACAAATTTAGTTACAGGATGTTGCATTATAGGTTGTCCTATGTCCTGAATCCTCACTGACCTTGAAAGGCTACGGCCAAAATGTTGGCTGTCCTTGCAGCCCTTTTTTTTCTCAAATTTTTGGTCTGCAAACTTAAGTTGTTAACCCTCCAGAGGAGAAGCTTAGTTATATTATTACCCTAGAACGTAGGCAGCTGAGCTTAACCTCACTATCAAACAAGTCTTATATTCTTGAAACATGTACTTATACTTACATATGAACAAGAATGACAAATTTGTATTGACCAACCCCAACTGGGCTTTGAAAATATTGGAGTAAAATATGTATTGCCTGGATATTCTCCATTAGAGAAATTTTAACGTAATCCACATACATTTAATTTGTCCCGAACCTAACCACAAAACTGCAGTTTAGGGACATATATTCCACTGAATTTGAACATATGACTATTTCTATGTTCATATAAACATACAAACTAAAAATATGTCAATATAACAAAACACAGCCTCTAGTGTACTCTATTAGAGATGTAAACCTTAAATGTTATCAACAAAATCACAAAACATAATTTACTAAGGATGTTACACACTTGGCTGATACATAGATACCATGCATGTGGAGTAAACTTTATATAATGATAATTAAGCAACAACTCTGCTGAAAGCAAAAATTTGACATGTAAATCTTTTTAAAAGTTACTCTTAGGAGCTAGGGAAATACTCAGTAGAATAAGCACTTGCTTGGCAAGCGCAAGGGCATGAGTTCAATCCCTGGTTCTATCAAAAAAAAAAAAAAGTTTCCTTTGTTGGCTGGCCCTGCTTAGGTAGAGCACAGCAGCCAGGGTTAAATCCCCAGTGTGCTGTGAATGGACCACCCCCAGGGTACACTGAGCCAGTGATTGAGACCAGGTGTGGTGGTGCATGCCTGTAATCCCAGCACTTGGGAGGCTGAAAACAGTAGGATCACTATGAGTCCAATCTGTGTATTGAGACCCTGTAGACCCTGTACTAAATACATTTTTAAAATAAAGAGTTACCCTTGTCACTAATGCTATGCACTATTCAGCATCATTCTTTCAAATTTCAGATTTAATCAAATTAATCACCTGACTTACATTTATTTTCCCTTCTATATAGAAAAAAATTCCAAGAAATAGTCATACTTATCATAAGATAGTGAGCTTCTAAAATAATTGGATGATTTAGTACTTAATGTTCCAATAACAGATTACATGATTTTAACAAATTACTGTTCCCATTGAGCAGATACAGTGTTAAAACTCAGAGATCAGGTGACCTGACAAAGGCCTCAGAACTAGTAAGTGGCAGATCCAAAGCTAGATCTGCTTTCTTTCTTTTTCTTTTTTGTTTAGTTTTTTTGAAACAAGTTCTTACTATGTAGCTCAGACTGGTCTTGATCTCATTTAGGTAGCCCGTGATGGTCTTGAACTTGCAGCAATCCTCCTGCCTTAGCCTCATTAGTACTGGGATTACAAAAGTGTGCCACCATGCCCAGCTTAGATCCCATTTCTTTTTTACCCCCTCCCCTCTTGGATCCCATTTCTGATCAAATCTAAACCACCACTTAACTCTGACTGAACACATGCAGATATTCATATGTCTGAAGGTATTCCACTACAGTTCCTAGAAAGGCAGGCATTCCACAGGATCCTGGCTCATTTTAGAATCACTGGTCTGTTCTCAAAGAGGACAGTAGTTTCTAAATTCAGCTGTTTATGAGAATTGCAAAAGCTATATCAAAAATGTGACTAGACTATATAAAATCAATTATCAAGAGATGGGTGCTAGGTCTTGGTATTATGTGTTCAGTGCAAGAACTGTGACTCACAAGTCTTTAACCTGGACCACACTATCAGGGCTCCCAGCTTCCAGTAAGCTTTTCCAACTGCTCTTGGATGCATAGAAATCCAGGCTATTCTGATGTGCAACTAGAGTTGAGAATCACTCTTTTGACTAGTGGTTCTTACACTCCTCAGGCCTTTCACCACAGGCCTTGTAAGTGCAACTCTAACCTGAGCCTTCCATGTGATTCCTATGAGTGAAGGTCTGAAGACTGATGCTCTCAGTCAGTTACTCCAGACAGAAAATTTTCAACATTAGCCTCTTAGAATCAACAGAGGATCTTGTTAAAATGCAGATGTTAACTTAGGACATCTGGATAGAGTGTGGCACTTTGCATTTCCAACGAGCTTCCAGAGGATGCGCCTGCTACTCGCAAAGCACACTTTGCACAGAGCTGTTCTCCAGTGTGTTTTCCCCCCAGCAATGTCAATTTTCCATTCACGGAAATAATCTTTTGTGTAAAAGAAAACTCTTGGGAAGACTCATTCAGTAGTAATGGTTATGAGGAAGAAAAATTTCCTCTAGAACACATGAGATGGAGAAAGTAAAACAGGCCAAAGGGTTTCAACTATCATCATGAATAAAACTAGTCAAGCTTCATGACTTCTTAGTTTTCACTTTTTTATCCTTTTAAATAAAAAATAGAGTAAATTATTTTGATGTTTTCTTAAACTCAAAATTATGCATTATCATGGTTAAAATGTGTATGCTCCCCAATTCATATGTTGAAACCCTGTAGAAAGCAATTAGATGACAAATGGGAAGCTGCTGTGAATGGGACTGGTTCCCTTTTGAAAGAGAAAACAGCAAGCAGGTGTCATGTGGGGTGAATTAGTCTTCACTAGAATCCCACCATGCTGGCCTCTGGATTGTGGACTTGGCACCCTTCAGAACTGAGAAATAAATTCCTTTCATTTATACACAACCTGGACTATATGGTATTTTGTGATGGCAATGCAAATGGGCAATGTTATGTGGGGAGTTAGCTTAGAGTGCTCACTGTTCATTCAAGCGTCACCCGCAATGGTGCTCAATTATACACTCTTTTCAAAAGAATTATACACTCTTTTCAAAAGAATTTTCAATTATTAAAGAAGTAGCTACATTTTCATTTTGTCCTGTACATGTCATCTTTTTATCACTAATGAGAAAGATACATACCCTGAAAAATGTTTTAGGTGATGGTAGTAGACTTGCACAGAACATGCGCCCTATTAGTCCACTAATGCAGTAACCCCTTTGCACTGGTACAATCCACAAATAGTAGATACAAAATGCCAAAGGATTACAAGTACTGGAAAGAATTTTTCTCTTGGAATAGCATTTTTATTGTAGAGCTGCAATTTACAGATATTACAGATTGTCATTTTGTCCCTTCCCTTGTTACTGTAGTTGAAAAGCAAAATAGGCAAAATTTTTGAAAGGGCAAGAACAAGTGACCAAAGAAAATGAAATGTTATTTTTATGTAGTTCAGTATTTTTACTGATATTTGCTCCAAACTCATGTCCTTTATGTCTAAAACTGCAGGGGCAAGACAAACTCTGGCTCTAAGAGTGATATCCAAAGACACAGGATATCCTTGAGACCTGGGGCCCAGCACGCCCAGAGAAAAGGTGACATCTGAGTCAGAATTTAGCAGGAAAGTGTGATGACCATTGTGCCAGGGAAGATAGAAGGACTGAAGTGATTGGGTTGACGACAGCTAAATTATTCAGGAAGTTTTAACAGATGGAGTTGGGACCCTTAGAGGACACAGAGACCTGTCTCAAGAAGCAGATGGCTGATGACAAAGCACAGCCTTGAGAACCATGAAGGGAACAAAGTCTGGAACAACCTATTTATTAGTGTTGCTCTGAAAAATTGATCTGAGTACAAAAAGTCATCCAAGTGATAAAAAATAGTGCATTTCCTGTCCACATGAAGAAAGTGCTTCTTATTTAGCAAGAAAACACATAGGCGTACAAAAATGCCATAGGCAGAGACAGACGAAAGATGGTTAAACATCAGAGACAGTACACAGCATTACCAGTTTACATAGGAAAGACTGAACATGAGCATAACTAAGCAGAATTAAGTCATCCCTGAAACTAAAATAAGGGTAACCTCTATGCTAATCACTGGAAATATAATATTAATAAAAACAAGCATATCACCTGCCCAGAGAGAGTTTGTTAACTGTAACACTATGGAAGTGTGATGCTAGCAAAAAGGAGCACATGGTGTTTTGAGAATTTGTTAAAAGGGGATTTGTACTAAACAGCATAGCACAGGAAAATATCCCCCTTGAAGAAGTGACTAAGAGATACTTTAAAGTGGTAACTTTGCTGAGATCTGAATAAAGAATAAGAGTGATCAGGCTTCCATCTGAGGTGGTAGGGCAGCATTTTGATGAAGTGTTGGGAGCCATGGAAGCTAGAAAATTGGCCAGATGTGTGTAAGTGGGACTGGGCCTCAGTGCCTAAGACAGCCAAGCTACCTCAGTCCTGAGATAAGCATCCTGACTGGCTAATGTCAGTTAATAGTCACTAGGCAACCTTGTGTGACGTTTACCAACTTTGTGAAGGTATAAATAAATGTCCGTATTGTTGCTCAGGGAGTCGTCTTGCCATCTAGGCAGACAAGTCACCACCTAATCCAGCTCTTGTCTTCTCATCTGTCTTTCCCTCATTCCTGCCACTGTTTCTCCCTGGATACATAGGATCACACTGAGATCAACAGATCCCACAAAGAAGGACATTCAATGAGGTGAGCAGCACTATAAGACTACAAGGACAGGCATGGAGGAGTGGAGGAAAAGGCTGTGCTCCAACAGATGGCAGCAGCCAGGAGGTGGAGGGAGAGCAGGAGACCAGAATGGCATCTTCACCCCTCATCCTAAGATTGATGAGCAGCAGGCTGTTTGTCCCAGTGGGGACTGACATGGAGAGAGACATGATTCCCGCAAGCACAACAGTTTAGTGCAGCCCAGATTTTAAAGAAATAAATGGACAGATCTCCAAAAGGTCTTCTGCTCCCCAGGTAACAACAGCAGCATATAGAGTGAGAGGCAAAGAAAGAAGAGGCGAGCTGGGGCTGGGAGATATTTCCAAGGCAGTCAGCAGACCTGCTGGTGGACTAGTGCACCCCAGGCTCTGACTCCATGCCTTTAACAGCATTGACAGTACAAGGTCCTATTTTGTTCTGTTGGATGTGGGAAGCTAGTAATAACAACAAGTTCAATTTTGGAATGGAAAGAACTTTAAACATCTTGAAAACGTCCACATGGAGATGCCAAAGAGGCTATTGACATACCAGTCTGGAGTTAAGAGATTGGTCAGCTGGAAATAAATGCAGACAACCTAACAGGCCCAAGTGAGACTGAGGAAAGATCAAAGGCTGAGCCTTGAACTAGCCTACAATGTAACAGAGAAGAAAAATCCACCACACTCTTCTCACTATGGATGAACTTTAATCTAAAAAAGAACTATATCACAAAACCAGAAAATAGCACATTAACAAAGCAAAACACCCTAACATTACCATTTTAAAAGGCAGGGAACATATCTGAGCAAGACAGCTTAGAGTGGTCACCAATTTAAGTAAACTATGTATGAAGAAATTTCCAATATGTCATCAAAACGTATATTAAGGTCTGGTTTTCACCTTACCAAAAGAGATTTACTAGAGTACCTTTCTTGCATCTATTAAGAAAGTTGTATTCCAAGCCTTTAAAATGAGACTTGCGAACCAGGGAGACAACTCAGTGGCTTAAGTGCCTGCCTCGAAAGTGCAAGGTCCTGAGTTCAATCCCAGATACCAAAATAAATAAATTTTTAAAAATGAGATTTGCTTTGAAATTTGGAGGACAGAGTGAGTGAGTTGTCCACCCGCAGTGATTACTGACATTGGTACCAACTCTGCAAAGGACAGCCTGCACCTCAGATGTGAGACCCGGATTTCCAAACCACGGCAGGGACAGGCTCCACTCCACCATCACAGAGTGAGCTGGGTTTCCAGAAAAAGCAGAAGGTTTACAACAAAATAGGAAATTTGTCTCCACATCTCTTCAGAAGCTGCTTGCTCAGAGACACTGAGAATGCACCAACTCAGAGGGAAGAGCATGAATTTTCTCTGGGAACCACTTAGCAAGAACTGAAGGTGCTACACTAAGGCTAACATGGAAGTCCATCGTGAATTTACTCTAAGTTGTTTCTAGGAAAGAAATAATGTTTTCAGTCTTCATTTTTTAGTGATTTATTCTGTATTTTATTAAACAACCCAAAAAAGCACTTGTACAAGAAATACATAGTCACAGTAAAAGATAAAAATATATATATATATATACATATATATGTATATATATGTATATATACATATATATATATTCAGATTTTGCAGTTGAGTTTACACAAGCATGATGTTTTTTTTTCCTTCCCATTTTAAAAGTGATTGCTCTGTAGGGAGACATAACAATACAGTAAGTGGGATGAACAAACCGAGGAATTGGTGAAATACTCCCAGTCGGTACTTTGTCATGAGAAATATTCCCTTGGGGGTCACAATGGGATTCTTAAATCTTGGGCTTGAGTGATTTATTTTTTATGTTTACATTTTAAATTGTACTGAGAAATGTTTCTGCACACTGAAGAAAACTAGTGAAAACCTAACTGAAAATACATGCGCCAACTTTTTCAAAATCTTTGTAATCTTCAAATTTTCTTTCTATATGTCTTATAAAATTTTTAACATTATTATTTCATTATGAATTTTATTTTCTTAGCCAACCTTTACCTAACTTTATAGATTTAAATGCCTCATCAAATTTAAAGATTGAAAAATCTAGGCATTACGTCCACATGCCACCTGAGTAGTATTTATACTTCCCCATCAGAAATGTTACAGTGGAATTGTCTCCGCCTGTGCTCTCCCATCAGGGAGAGTTCTGAGAGTCAGACGATGCCTGACACTATGATATACTCCTGCCACATGCTTAACACACACAGCCAGAGCGCAGTTCTCAGCAGAGCACGAGGAAAGATTTATAGACATGGCAGAAGAACACTCTGCCTGTTCCCTTCTTTAAATAATTATGACTTTCCATGAATCTCTTTCTAAATCAACTACAGAATGACAAATATCTGGGCAAAGAAAAGACCTCAAAAAGTATCATTTACAGTAAGCACTATGCAGGTCTTGGAAGCGCAGTGTCCCATTTTCGGCTGTGCTTTCCACCTGTGATTCATTATGTGGGATGCGCCCAACCTCTCCACACACCATAGATTCATCCCGTGATCATTCTCGAAGGACTTCCAATGCTAGCTTCCTTCTGTCAAGTTCATTCTTTTCTCAATACATGGCGCCAAGATGAAAATATTTCAGTGTATTTTTCTTTGAACAAGTTAAAAGAGATTTAAGAAAAGTATTTATCTAATTGATTACATGATTGGGATAATCAGGAAGGATTTTCCAGGATTTGGTGGAGAAGCAGCATTTACAGATACATATTTCACAGATCATGAAGGCTTAATAGTAAAATTTTGGAATACTGAATATTTGTGATGCCAATTGATTCTGAGAGAGAAAAAAGAATGAATATTTATGGGTTATTTGTGCTGCCAAAGCCTTTACCTAGGTGATATCTGTCATTGTTTATGACAGCACCAGGAAGGGAGAGATGGCCTCATTTTATATACAAGCACCCAGAAATTCAGCAGTCTCATATTCGTGACCACACAGCTAAAAATAACGGAACCTGAAGCTTTATCTGGCTTCCAACTCCATGTCTTCGCCAAGACCCTGACCATCAACTCTGAGCATGAGCATGGCATACAAAACAAACAAAATAGCAACAAAAATAACCCAGCTCTCTCACTTCCTATGGCAACTTAGATGCACCACAGGGAAGAAAAGAGATGACTGCTTAATTCCAACTATTTGAAGTGTCCAACAGCAAAATGCTTGAGGAATATAACATTTATAAAGTTGCACATTTGCAGAGATCTAAGCCGTGCAACCTGGACCAAATATAGAAAGAGGTCCAAGATTGCTGAACTAAGAAATGTGTATGTTTTTGTGCATTTAATTGTGTGCATTTATTAAGAATTGTGTGCATTTATCATCTGCACTAGAGCATGTCTCTATCTTAATGCTCACAGTAGTGGTGTGAAGTAGGTATTATTATCTCCATTTTAATGAGGAAACTGAGGCTGAGAAGTTACAGTGGATCCTGGACCACACAGCTTGTAGGCGGCAGGATTAGTCTTGAAGCTATGATTGCATGATAGTAAGGGCTATGGCCCACCATACTCACTTACCTCCAATCATCACATAACTAATATAAAACTGTATGTATTAAATCAGTGTATCACATTATATATGAAAACTATGTCAATCTGATTGTTAATTAGTAAAATAATACATTAATTCTACAAAAGGAAAAATCTATAAAGTAACAGAACTAATTTTTTTTTCTGTATTTTAGGGCAGGGTGTACAGGGTCTCACTAGTAGATCACACTCATAGTGATTCTTCTCTTTACAGCCTCCCAAGTGCTGGGATCACAGGCCCACACCACCACTCCCAGTCTCAATTGCCATCTCAGCATGCCCTGGGGGTGGGGCCGGCATGGCATGCTGGGAATCGAACCCCAGCTGCTACCCCAGCTACTGCACTCCGCCTAAGCAGATGCTTTCGTCCGCTGAGCTATCAGGCTGGCCCTTGGAACTAACTCAAACATAAGACATAGATCTAAATTGTTGAACTCCTCATTAATCCCACTTTTCTCCCCAAAGGGATAATTATCATTACGAGATGTGTAAGTAGATAGATCACAGACATAGATATAGACACATATTTCATAAACATACACATTTCTTAGTTCAGCAATCTTGGACCTCTTTCTATATTTGGTCCAGGTAGCATTAATCTCATTCTTCCCTACTGAATTGTGTGCCATAGTACACATTCTCTATACCTTAGTTCTCGCTTAGTGCTATATTCAATAGCCAACTGACATCATTATGTTATAACATTATGTGTGGGTTTTTAGCTTTTCTCAAGCACCTGTCATGTGCCCTACATAATTACCTATTGAATATTTCTGTTTAGAGGGCCACCATTGGCATTCCAGTTCTCCAAGGCTTTATTTGTTGCTGTCCTATATATTGTTAATGTTTGTCTGCACTAGAGGTCTGGGCTCCTGAAAATTGGAGGTGATGTACTGTCTCATGACGAAGTAGAGAAACTACAAGAAAGCACTTAGAAACTCTTACAGCAATTTAAAAATGTTGCCTTCATCTAACTGTATGAATATGCTTCTAGCAGTTAATTTTTATTGCATTTTACAAGTATATGAAATTAAAGAGAATCTAAAAAAACTTGCTCATCAATAGACTGAGAAATAGTAACTGCCATAATTCATCAAACTGAGCTATTATTTAACTAATCACTTAGGCTGAAAGTGTAGAAATCATTCTCTAACCTTTGTGACAGGTAGAATACAAAACATAAGCAGGAGAAAAATCAGGTGGAGGCTTTTAGAGTAAAGGAATCATTTTCAAACTCTTTCCTGTCCTGTTTCCCATTAGGATTAAAGCATGCTGATTTTCTCTAATCTTTTAATACCATCCATTACTCCCACGTGACCCTCCAGCTCCTGTCCTTTCTCCTCATGGTTACATTTTTCTTTTAAAAAAAAATGCTTTGGAAAACACCATGATCATTTTCAAGATCTCCATCAGTCATACAATGTTAAGATATTTCATGTTAAAATCTTAATAATGTAGTCAGTGGTGGTCTGAATTAAAAATTCACCTTGATATCTTTTGTTGCTTGACTGAAAAGCAGAATTTAGAAGCATTTGCCAACCACTCCTCAATTCTCAGCCTGCCCAGTTGTCTCCACCTTGCTGAGACACAGTGCCTAACACCCACAACTTTAAGGGAGAAGGGTTTATTCTGGTTTGTAGAGGTTTCAATCCATACCAAGGTGGCACCAAGGCAGAGTGGCCTGGT
>NW_004524817.1:2537936-2543031 GCF_000260255.1 Octodon degus | reverse complement strand
AAGAGAGACAGAGAGAAGGTGACAGACCTCCCCAAGCCATGCCTCCAACCAGCCTTCCCCTCCCAATGTCACATTTAGCTATAAACCCATTAGTGAGTGGATCCACCTGGGAATGTCGGCCCCCCAAGATCCAATCATCTTCTCCAAAGCCCCACCTCTGAGCACATAAGATTTTACAGTGACACCTCAATATGGGCCATAGCACCAATGGTAGTCCAATAAATCTATGGAATAAAATTTGAGGTTATGTTTCAATAAGAAGTTCTAAAACTGTTTCTGCAAGAGACAAAAACAGGGTAGCACCTACATAAAGGAGAAGGATGGCCAGGCAGCACTGAGGGCTTGGTCAGTCTGGAAACTACCCTTGTGGCCTAATGACTACTGCTTATATCCCCACAAATGTCACCCTGGTGTGGGCACAGAAAAATTGGGTGGCTGGATTGACCCAGAGTTCATCATTATAGAGGTTCTGGGTAGTGGTTGAAGGTCCCTAAGATGGGTAAAACTCCCTGAGAAGGTACATTGAAGGAGAAGTAAGGAGGGCCAAAGATGTTGCCCAGGCAACATTAATATTTAAAGAGTTAGCAGAATAGGTGTTTATTGACAGTGTTGAGAAACAACAGCAGTGAGAAGAAAAGATAAATATACAAAGTAGGGACTACAAGTGAGATGAGAGAGTTCTCTGGGTGCAAGCAAATTACATTGTATGGGTAGGAACATACATAATTGTGTACAAAGATTAAGAATCCATGTGTGGCTTTACCAAGGATGGGTTCAGAAGCCCATTGGAAGGTCCAGCAGCTATAGCTTGTGCCAAATCAGACACAAACACTGTTTCTTGCAGCACTTAGACTTACACTATGGTACTCCCCAAGCTATAAAATATATGACCACAATTAGTGGGCAGAAGCAAATCTCCCTGGAAAAATCCTCCTGCAAACATCAACAGCCCAAAGGCTTTGACCTAAGATTGCTACCTGTCATCACCTGTGCTACTGCATAAGCCACTCAGGCCCCACGGAAGCCATGCAATCAAGACTTCAGTAAAGTTCCCTTGACTTTGATAAAGAGAAATAACAAGCCACAAAGCTGATATCCCCTCCCTAGCACCATTCCAAAGCTGAGTCTTAATTGGCTATTAGACTTCCATTTCTGACCCTTCGTGATCACTTTCTTTCTCCCAAGACTCTTGCTTTCTCCCTGAAAAGGCATAGAACATAAAAAACATATTTAAAAAGTCATGAACATTATTGCTAAAAAAGACTAATCATCTGTCCTTCCTCTTATTTTCTAAATATATTTATTTTTCAGAGAGCTAATCCAGGAGCTGTCTTTGTTTTGGCACATGTGTCATATAAATTCTGGTCCTTTCTTCCCACCTACTGAAGGAAGTACAAATATCTCACCATCAGTCTTGAAGGATAGGAGTTGCAAAGTTGGAATGCTCAATTATGCAAACAGCTAAGAGAAGTCTCAGGACCACCCTGCAACTTTAGAGTCATCCAGTATAGGAGGCAAACCTCCTGCTCTGTCAAAAAACATAGTCGGATTAATGTGTCCCACATACCATGATGTCAAGGCCAGAAAAATTCTTCATAGGAGATGCTCCATGCCCTATTTTAATTTAGTGCTATGGAAGAGACCAGTACCACATTCCCACCATATTTCATTTTATACTCATCTTCCAATGATGTAATAAGGTCTACATACAGACTTGCCTACCTTAACATAAACAGTTCTGACCAGTGAAATGTGATCAGGGCTGATACTGGCAGGGCAAAGTTGTAGCCCTCTCTAAAAGCAGAAACACAAGATTCAGGCAGCCCATCTAGCTGAGCTAACACATGAAGAATGGTTAATACTATCTCTTAACTGGCTCTTAGGCTATTCAGCAGTGTTAAACTTGTTATTTTAAGTGACAAGATTTGAAACATAATTTGCTACCAAACAACATAATCATTCTTATCTTAATTAATACAGGCTTCATACAATTATAGGCATAAAAATGATTATGTTTCACAATTTCTTCCTCTTGTAGCTGAAATTGAGGCCCAAAAAGTCTGTGTGGCATGTCTAATGTCACAAAACTACTCAGAGGTACAAAGAAGCTTAGGATTTATATTCTCTACAACTCAATCCAATCTTCTTCACTTTATAACAGAAATTGTAGGCTCCCAGAAGTTAGCTTGATCCACTTGATCAGTGTGGCCTAGCTTCATTCAAAATGTTTACAGTTCACAAAATTCTGTGCAAGCTTAGCTTGGAGTGAGATCACTGCACCCGTCCCCCCAGTGCCTGTGGATCCATCAAAGCCCACACCAACTTTGACTCCAAGCGGGATGCCCTGAACATTGAGATGGCCATCAAGGCCAAAGGTGTGCATGGGGTCACCATCATCAACATTCTGACCAACCACAGCAATCCACAGAGATAGGACATCGCCTTTGTGTACCACAGGAGGACTGAAAAGGAACTTGCATCACTGAAGTCAGCCTTCACTGGCCACCTGGAGACAGTGATTTTGGGCCTATGGAAGACACCTTCTCAGTATGATGTTTCTGAGCTGAAAGCATCCATGAAGGTGCTAGGGACTGATAGGATTCTCTCATTGAGGTCATCTGCTCCAGAAACAACCAGGAACTGCAAGAGATGAACAGAGTCTACAAGGAAATGTACAGGACCAACCTTGAGAAGGACATCGTTTCTGACACATCTGGTGACTTCTGCAAGCTGATGGTTGCCCTTGCAAGAGTAGATGAACATAGGATGGCTCTGCCATTAAGTATGAGCTCACTGACCAAGATGCTTGGGATCTCTATGATGCTGGTGTGAAGAGGAAAGGAACAGATGTCCCCAAGTATATCAGCGTCATAACGGAGCAGAGTGTGTGCCACCTGCAGAAAATTTTTTTATAGATACAAGAGCTATAGCCCCTATTATATGTTGGAGAATATCAAGAAAGAAGTCAAAGGACAGGATAAATCTTGAGGGGATTTCACTGACCTTATCAGATCCAAAAGTTACAACTCTTGTTGCATAGGTCCTGCTTTACCTTGGTCTTAACCATCCAGCAGAAAAGTATAAAAATGAAATATAAGAAGTAAAGCCATGCTGTTATGTTGAGCTGTGGGGGACTCAGGTCAACAATTTCTGACATTACCAGTAAAGCAGAAGACCCAATACTATTATGGGCTACTGGACTCTTTTAGAATATTTTGCTGAGTTAACACACCTATAATATTCAAATAACGGAACTTAACAAAAAAAGGGTACAGAGATGAATGTCCATTTTGTATCTGTGTATTCAAAGTGGTTAGGATAGATATATAGTTACATTCTCTTAATGAATAGAATGATTTGTTCTAATGGTGTTTGTAAATAGGATGTCATGTCCGCATCTTATACAGCAATTAACCACTAGGAAGAATGTATGCAATGTGTTAATTATTGAAACTGTCCTATCAATTTGGTTTGAAACTGTCTTCTTGCTATTTGTTTCTCAAAAAATTATGAAAAATAAAAAAAAAGAAGTCAAAGGAGACCAGGAAAATGCCTTTCTGAAACTGGTCCAGTGCATACAGAACAAACCCCTGTACTTCGCTGACCAGCTGTATGAGTCCATGAAGGGTAAGGACACTCACGACAAGGTCCTGATCAGAATCATGGTCTCCCACTGTAAGGTGGACTTGTTGAAAATCAGGTCTGAATTCAAGAACTACGGCAAGTCCTTGTATTTCTACATCCAGCAAGACACCAAGGGCGACTACGTGAAAGCGCTGCTGTGCCTCTGTGGTAGAGATGACTAAACTCCAGGCTACCACAGGTCCCCTAATGTCCTAGAGAACCCACTTGCGACTACCAGCCCCAGCCACTCCCCATGGAGACACCCCAGCCCCTTGCTCTAGTCATCCAGGTGCTTGGCTTCCCGCAGCTTCTCATTGAAGCGAAAGAAGTACACATTCCGAGGAGTCAGAAGTGAAGTCTGTGATGTGAAAGAAATATTTTTCCTTGTGTACTGGGTCACAAACAAACTATTTTTACTTTAGAAAAAAAATCTAAAATATTCAAAGAATGATAAATATACGGATAACATAGATTGACATTCTAGAAAAATATGTGCATTTATATACATATAATAAACATTTTCATATAAATATGTGTATAAGTTGAGACATATTAGTATGAATATAGGTATAAGAAGGCTAGCTCTATATGGCTTGCCAATGTCTTTTACACAACATGTAGGTAAACATGTGTAGAATCATATTAACCAGAGTTATCTTGGTTAGTTTTTCATTTGTTATTGTTAAGTGAGGAAACAGAAGTTCAAGAAGTAAAATAATACTCCAAGTTCATGCTACCAGCTGGTAAAAGAAGCAAAACAGGATTCTACACTGTTGTATTTAGGGTTTACAAAGGAATATAGGACACTTACTTTTAGGATTATTTTATAATTTTCACCAAAAAGTCAAATGCAGAAGAGTACAAATGATCTAGTTCACACACTAGAGGCCCACATAATACAGCTAGGGACTGGATCCCATAGAAATGCCCTTTATGAGTCCAGCTAAAGACTAGAGCCTATGGCAATGTCCTCCAAAAGTCCAACTGGAAGCCTAGGGCCCATGACAATGTCCCACGCAAGTCCGTATCAAGGCTCTTCACTGAGAAAGCCCAGAAGTTAGTGGTGGAAGCTAGAAAGTCCGTGTTAGTGGAATGACAGTTCTGTGCCACCAGCTGAGGGATCAGCACTGGAGCCAGGAAGTGATGCTCAAGTTAAGGACCAGGTTCCCCAAACAGAACTACAGCCATCCTCAGTGACAGTGAGGACCCAAGCTCCTCTGATGATAGGAACAGCTGAGTTCATATCAAGAAAGCCAATGAGACAAGCTTCTTCAGGAGAACCAACAGCAAACTTCTTCCCCTCCAGTCTGCATTTTACTGCTGTTGGATACTCAGGTTGGCCTTCCGGACCCGGAACCACAATGACTCAGTCTAGCTAGGTGGCCACTAGTTAATCCACCACATGCCCCTTCCCATTCCACCAGGTTCTGCATCTTGGTCACAGTTTTCACCCTGCTCCTCAGAAGTTAAA
>NW_004524817.1:2536583-2537536 GCF_000260255.1 Octodon degus | reverse complement strand
TAATGATTAAAGTGCAGTGAATCTCTTCCCAAAAAGTTTGCTTGAAAGCTAATATTGCAAATGCCCTCGTGCATATGAAGCATTCTTCACTACAAGAGGGAGTATGTTTGTCTACATATAATATACATAGGTTCAGTGACCTCCTCACATTATGGAAGTTGAGCACAAAAGCTCCAAATTCTGTGATTCCAGCTCCAGTGAATCACCAACAGAGCTCACAGCTTCTCTCTGTAGATTACCTTCGACCTTACCTTCATTGGCCCAACAGTACAGGTGTTTAAACAGTGTTACAAAGTTAAAAATTAAAAATTTGGGTTGCAGCTCATTGCAAGACCATGAGATCAATCCCCAATCTGCTTACCACCCAATTGGAAACTGTTGTCTCCAGGTGAAAGCAGAGATCTCAAGTCCTAAATAGTTACTAAGAGTACATATTTATTTTTACCTTAAGAGCTACTAAAGCAATACAAGAAGCATAATGTCATATCAATTACTCCCTTTAAAATAAATTCTTATAAGGCAATAAAAGAAAAGAGAGACAAGAAGAAAAATCTAAGATTTCTTGAAAGCAAGGGGTAACATTCAATCATGTCCAATCTTACATAACTATGTCTGTTAATCTGAGCAACAGATTTGATGAAAAAAGTAGATAATATATCAATCATTGTTAATCAGCTATCCTTGTATTGCAAATCTGTAATATAGATCCAGTCCTAGCCCAGGCCCTGTGAGTGTGTGGGGGAGCTGACTATCCCCCCTATACCACCTTGTCCCCTCCAGACTCAGCTCAGGCCTGGCATACAGTCCTGGGTGAAACCCTGAAGTTGCAATCCCTGCAGAGACTGTAGGGTCAGAAGCACCCAGATAGTCCAGGAGCAGAACATCTTGCCAGAGGGGCACAACAGGTTCACCCCCAAGGGCAGCAACAGGAAAGAGCTGAGCACAGCAGCCAG
>NW_004524817.1:2534739-2535659 GCF_000260255.1 Octodon degus | reverse complement strand
TAATAGCAGAAAACTTCCCAAATATGAGGAAACAATCTGACATTCAGGTAACCGAAGCATAAAGAACGCCAAGTAACCTCAACCCAATGAAAAACACAACAAGATATATAATAGTCAAGATCCCAGAAATTCAGCACAATAATAATCTACTGAAAGCTGATAGACAAAAGAAGCAGATCACATTCAAAGAAAAACCCATCAGAATTATAGCTGACTTCTCTTCACAAACCATGAAAGCAAGAAAAGCATGGAGCAGAGTACTTCAAGTCCTCTATGAAAACAAATTCCAGCCTAGACTACTATACTCTGCAAAACTCTCTTTCAAGTTTGTTGGAGAAGTGAAATACTTTCATGAAAAAGAACAGCTAAAGAATTTCATGATGACAAAGCCCACCCTACACAGGCTACTGAAAGATGTTCTAGACAGGGACCAAAATGATCAGAGTTCCACAAATGAGATCAGAAGCAACCAACTAAATAGGCCAACCAATTAAACACAGGAGAAGAAGGAGTAAGTGACAACAGGTAAATAACATGTCAATCATAAGGCAATACATCTCAATTCTAACCATCAATGTAAATGGATTCAATTCACTAATTAAGAGAAATAGACTGGCACAGTGGATTAGGAAACAAAATCCAAAAATATCTTGCATACAAGAAACACATATAACTCATAAAGACATTCATAGGCTGAAAGTCAAAGGATAGAACACAATCCTACATGCCCCAGCACCTCAGAAAAAAACAAGGGTAGCAATCCTATTCTCAGACAGTCTCAACTTCAAGTCCACAATGATCAAGCGAAATAAAGAAGGCTACTATATACTGGTTAGGGGAAAAATTCAAGAGGAAGAGGTAACACTCATAAATATGTATGCACCAAACATAGGAGCACACAACTATATAAAGCAAATCTT
>NW_004524817.1:2497361-2531559 GCF_000260255.1 Octodon degus | reverse complement strand
ACACCTATAATATTCAAATAACGGAACTTCACCAAAAAAGGGGATACAGATGAATGTTCATTTTTTATCTGTGTAATCAAGGTGTCTAGGATAATTATATAGTTACATTCTCTTAATGCATAGAGGGATTTGTTCTAATGGTGTTTGTAAATAGAATTTCATGTCTGCATCTTGTAGAGCAATTATCCACTAGGAAGTATGTATACAATGTTTTAATTATTGTAACTGTCCTACCAATTTGATTTGAAACTCTCTCATTGCTATTTGTTTATCAATAAAATTATGAGAAGAAAATCTGTAATATATATTGTTGTATGTTGCCCTGTTTCTGTCTTTGTCTCTGACTTTTGGTCTTGCTTTTGCTTTTACTCTTCAAAATAAAATAAAAGTATAAAAAATAAAAAAATAGCAATCCTGATTGTCACTCCAGTGACAGATAGTACATTAATATTGCCTCTTAGCAGTGAGCAATAAATTCCGCCTCTCTTTCGCCTGTAAGACTGAACAAAGGTTCTTTATGTATTATTTGACTTTGGTTTAGTATGATACATTTGTGTAAGCCCCGCCTATTAAATTATAATTACTTTCTAGACAAGAAATTTGTATGTCTATAGCTCCAGGGCTGATGTTAAAATCAAGGTTCAAATTCAGTTTGTCTGAAGGAGTGAATGCATGAATTTGTATAGAAGTGGTGACTTGACAGTGGAGGAAAGGACCTACCAATGGAGATACACTGTATGCACAGAAGCTAAAAAAGCTAGAGTCAAAAGCAGCTCTAACTTGCCTACCACAGGCTTTTTATCTTCTCACCTCTCAAGAGCATAGGTGTTCAAGCAGCACTCCTCCTTCCAGGAGGAGCACTTTTCCAGGTACATAAAACTGCACTTTCTTAGCTTAGGCAATAAAATTTTTAATGAAGATTGGAGAAATCAGAAATCAGAACAGAAGCAGAAAGATGGTAGCTGATGAAGTCTGCTCTGCTCTTCAAAAAGAAAGGAGAAAATGCTCTCTCTAGCCAGTGAAGCTTCTCCACATTTGCAATAGATGGAAACATACCAGACATGGAATGAAGAGGGGGTTGTTCTAGAGAACAGGGTTAGTCTAAATCCCAAACAAAGGCAAAGACAAAGAAAGTAAAAATTAAGAAGCTTAAGCAACCCTTATGAAAGCATCTGGTGGGGCACGCTGCATCGTGGTGAGAGTTAAGCTTTAACGAGAGACTTAGCAATCACCTGCACATCCTGGAGACAAGTTTTCCAAGCCACGCAAGACCCTTCTCCATTCTCTCCTCTCCAGCCCGATAGCAATCTAGTAAGCATTCATTCTCAGGGACATTTAACAGCTGTTTGTAATAAGGCTCGAAGTCTCACAAGAGCAAGTGACATTCTGAAGACAAAGCTGTGGTGATACAGCTAACTTCCTCCTACTTCCTGTAACTCACTCTGCCCCTAAACTCAATTTTCTGGCTGACCTTGCTTAGCTTGCAGTGTATTTTAGATAAGCCCATCTATTAATAATTTACTCATTTCTCATTTACATTATGTTATGTTTGTTTTCTTAAGGAAGTAAGAGTATTGATTTTAATTCCTATATCATGAAGCAAATTATTTCTGACCTCTGTATGTACAGAAAATGTGCACTTAAGTTGTAACTATTGCTAGTCATAAAATACCGTGCTGAGTCATGAATATTAAGGCCAATAGCTTTCTGTCTTGGAGCCAGGAGTGTATACTTCTGAGGGAGAGAAATGAAGCTGTTTAATATGAGCAAAATAGTAATAATGATGATTGGAAATGTAAGAGCTGAAAAAAGTTTCTGGAGGAAGAGAAGAGATTAATATATGAAGATCTGAATGTTATAATATGTTGTATTGACATATTAAATATAAATGTAATTCTACAAGAGAAAATATATTTAGAGTTGGATCACTCCATTCTACTTAAATGAACTCTCATTTTTCTGAAGCAGTGAGTCACTAACCACTTCTACCTTCGCACATCCATTTCCCTACCCCCTCTGCTGAGGTGTGAGCGACACGGCCTCAGCATGGTTCTTCCTCAGCGCACACACCAAATAACATATCCATGATATACTCAAAATTTCCTAAAGGTGATTTCTTCCAAGCTCACTATAAAATTATCCTTTAAGACTCATTACATGTACATGATTTTTCTACCCTTTCCTTCCAAAATCAATAGTTTTCTAAATTTGGTGAAATGGATACTCCCTAAAGTATTTAAGCTGGATGTGAATGGATGTGCTGTGGAAGGAAAGGAAGGGAAGACAGAGTAGGGGCTGGGGCCCTCTATCTCCAGGCTCTCCATGAACACACACAGGAAAGGCTCAGTTCAGGATGGACTTGCAGTGGAACCCAAAGTGGAGGCATCGCCCTAGGATGACAGCAGCGGGGACACATTCACAGCAGGAGCCTCCTGCCAGATGCTATGTCAGGGAGAGGATGACTCTGCCCTTCAGCTCTGTTATTATCATTACTCTCAGCGCTGCTTCGCTAAATGATCCCAGACATGCAGACCTACTTTCTGTGTTCACCTGTGTGTGCAGTTCAACCTCCAAAATTTACCAGGATGATACATTTTGCCCATAGATGATACTCTCCCTATTGCTTTCCTGTCTCCCCAGAAGTAGCGAACTCTGTGAAAACACATGTGTGTATGTGTGTGTGTGTGTGTGTGTGTGTGTTTCAAAAAACAATCTAGCATTGTATATAACCCATTATATTCTGAACTTCAACAGAATGTCTAAGGCATAGCAAATGTTGAAAAATAGTTGCTTAAAAAATAAGTGCAGTACGTGAAAAATGATTTATAGTATTTTCCTAGAACCTAAAGATGGCATTTGCATTTTAATCAATAAATATTAACAGTAAAATTGTGATCTTAATATTCTTAAAATTATCATAATAGAACTATTGAAGGATAACTGATCTATTTTAAGCTATTTTCCACTAAAAACATGAATCATGTAAATATCTAGGACAACGTAGAATACTTATACCTGGTTTATTTCACTTAACATTATGGTCTCAAGATTCATCCACTTTCATTTAAATCACTCATCTATCTCTATGCAGAGTAGGACTCCATCACTATAAATGCCACATTTTCTTTATCCATTTATTCTTAATGGGCGTATATGCTACTTTCAGGATTTCACTGTTATAAATTTTGCTGCTATACACAATTGTATGCATCTATCACTATGATGCAATAGTTTTAATTCTTTTGGATGATACCTAGAAGTGGAGCAGCTGGGTCAGCTTCACACATTCTTCTTGTGATTATGAGGCAATGTTTTATGACAACTATTTATTTAAGCATTATTTATATCTGAGTAATAATTGTGCCAGTTTTCAAATTATCGTATTCTTAAAACTGGGAATACCATGCTTCCAAATATTATTCTAGTTAAACTGAAAAGAAAAATTCATTTCACAGGTATGTAAGAAAAATCAATATGTAGTTGAAATAAGGCATGCTATTAATGTTTAGAAATAACAAATTGGTTTTCTGAATAACAAGATTCTTGGGAAAATGGCTCATTTATGTTATCAATATTAATCTTTTTATTTTTCTAGAGGTGAAACTGTACAGAGAATTATGTCATAATCAATCAAGTAGGATAAGAAAGCTGTATTAAATGTAGGCTGTGAAAGGAAATTTTTATGTGCCTGTGACCCGCCCCCATTTAATTTATTGGTATGTAATAGACACCAAGTGATTTGAAATGGTTGTCTAGTGATAATAATCACATTTAGGGGCCACACTTCAGCAAATTGATTCTATAAATAAGGATTTTAGTACTCAACTGATAATGGTATAATGGGCTTTTCTCTCTCTTAAAAAGAGATCATGACATTCTATTAAATGTCATGATCAAAACTTCAACACTTTTTGAAATTAGGTTAAAGACATCCTACAAAATTACTACTTCATAGATAGTTAGAGTTCTAAAGGTTTAGTCAATGTTTGAGACAGGAAAATGCAGATATCATATTTAGTCATTGTTCTTTTAATTCATCAAATTTTCTATGATACATAAAACTACTCTGAGAAGACAAATTTCCATATGATTTCTACAGTTGCTATATTTTGTGCCGTGCACATATTTATCCGGGTCCCATTTCCCCCAGTATGATCAACTGTGGTTTCCAGCAGCCTCTTTCCTGTTGTCGCGTTGCATGCACACCGCAGGTCTCCACCAGCTTCTGTGTAATTAAGCTTGCTACTCTTGACACTCAGGCAGAAGCCATTGAAAATGTAATGGTAACATTTGTGAGGATGAAAGAGGCCTATTTGTCACCATTCATTATGCCAATTCAGCCATGATAAATTAGCAGAAACGGAGTATTTTCCGTATTTCGACAGCGACTCCCCATAAGCATCGCCGTCAGAATACTTAAAAGAGGGTGCTCATGGGGAAGCCACGTGCATGACTCGGGCAGCCGGCACCACGCTCGGCCGGCTGGAGCCCCAGCAGCAGGGCAGATCGGGGTCACCTCCACGTGGACCCGCTCAGCATTTGGCTAACGTGCATTTTCTATTGACATGAATCACTGAAACTAAAAGAAGTTAAAATAAATATTTGAACTCCTACTTAAAATCTTTAATTCAAACTATGCACTGGAAGCTCTTTTAAAAAGTGTGTTAGCCAAACATGAAGTAATTGTATGTAATACTCTCAAAGATTTTTGACTTTTCTCTTGAAAGGGTAGACTATATGAGGCAGGGTGATATTTTGCTTTCAGTGAAAGGGAAATTATTTCAGTGTGAACTCGTCTCTTCAGGATGAAGTCATGAGAAACCGCAGCATTTAACAGATAAGCCAAAATTTTGGGTCACCAGTAACAGGATTAGTGTCCATAAACATCAGAGAGCAAATATCTGCCTTACTTAGGTACATCTTGCCTTTCTTCACAGAGATTTTGAAATTAAACAGTAAGATAAGTAAATAAAAAATAATTGAAAAACAGCAGTTTTTATTTAAAAATAATAAAACATAATCTTTCAGATGTTATTAACATTTTAAATTGATAATCCCTGCAGAATTGTGATCCTAAACCTTCAGCTCAGAATACAGAACCATCCAGCCCAGATGGGGATAGAAATCAGCTCTGGGTTAGATTCTTCCAGACATCCTGGGCTAGATGAGCAGCAGTCTTCTGATCTAATCAGCAAGTGTTTCAGTGAAAATCCAGGAATTCCAAAACTTCCAGACTATGTAAAAGGCTGTGCCCTGTTTCCTGCATTCCAGGAAAGCAGGCTATAGTATTAGTACTCACAGTCCTGAGATCAAAACTATACCCCGAAGTTAATTTGCCTCTCTTCCAAATGAGTTTCCTGAATTTTTCTCCAGGTTTTTCACTCTAATTCAAAAACTGGAGAAAGGTTTAATGATCAACTGTGGATGAGATCTCAACTTATAAAATAGAAGTAATGAGCAATATAGAAGGTAATATTAAAATGCTTGTAAGGACCATGGGACTTAGTCTAAAGTAGTGCTTCCTGTTGTAGCAAAATAAAATAAGCTGAGTCTTTATCTAGTTAACGCAACTAAGATCTGGACTTCTAATTTTCCAATATTGACAAAAGGAATAGCGGAACCCCAAAGGATGTTGTCAAATGCACTCAAGGCCTTCCCAGGCACAGCTAAAGAACTGGTTCAGGTAGTGGAACAGTTTGAGAAGATGAAAAACTGCTCTCTTCACAGCTACTCTATTCTCTCAAGAAAAGGTGGAAAACAAGAACAAAAAATTAAAATCTTTGCACTGGGTGGGTCACTTTCCAGGCACATCACTACCAACCCGATTTACGTAGTGATACCTTGTAGACCCTATACTAAATATACAAAAACAAATAAACAAATAAATAAATAACTGTCACATCTCTGACTACCGTAGAATTAATCTCAAAATAAAATAGGCTTTTAATGAGTAACAGGTTTTGCATCCAAGAGGTTATTTACCCTCACTGATTATCATGATCCCTGACTATTAATTTTGGAATGTAACTTTTCAGTGATGCATAAGTTAAGTCATTCTAAAGAATGCTCAAGTTAGTCAAGATGTAGAAGTATCACATTTCTTGCTTTCAAAATATAGTACAAGGGGCCGGCCAAATAGCTCAGCGGATTAAAGTGCCTACAGCAGGCGCACGGGCCAAGGGTTCGATCCCCAGGCCTGCTGTGCCAGCCCCACCCCCAGGGTGCACTGAGACAGCAATTGAGACTGGACATGGTGGCGCATGCCTATAATCCCACTTTTTGGGAGATGCGGCTTTCCCTGGTCTCTGAGCCTCAGAAAGCCATTTATATCTTCCATGAGGTAGGATTTAATTCTAAAAAGAACTGTGACAGAGGCAACATTTTATTATTATGGTATGTGCACTTGACAAAATTTTATATTCTCCAATAAGAAAATCACTTTTTTTTTTTTTTTTTTTTTTGTATTGGGAATTGAACTCAGGACCTTGTGCTTGCCAGACAGGTGTTGTGTGGCTGAGCTATATTCCCAGTAAGGAAATCTTTTACAATATATTACTTATTTTCATTACATTATCATTATATGTGAAACAATTTTTCAGTACTTGAGTACTGGTAGGGAGATGCTTGCAAAACCATTTCTAATAGCTTGTCTTGATTATTTTTTAATGTTGGGAAAAAATTACCCAACACCCACAAGTTAACCAGCAGCACATAACATTGGATTCCACAAACATATTCCTTCCTTTTCAACTGTAAATATTTACTTTACCATAATAAAGGCTGATGGGATACAGGAAGCAATTATTGTGTTGACCCATTTAGTATAATGAAAAGCAAGGCATGTACAAAAGTGGCAAACCAGGATTTTCAGACATTAAACTCATCTGACAGTTTTGGCATATATTTACCTGCATATCACAGAGAGTAGTATATACATACCACTCCAGGATTTAGTTTTTAAAAAGTTTTCCTTTGATTTTTCTAGGATAAGTAGCCCAATTCCATACAATGACACATAGAAAACAATATTTTTAAGTTTTGGAAGAGGTCAAAAGTGAACCATCAGATTACTTATACATGGAGGATGAAAATGATCCATTATGGTAAAATTCATTTCACAACAGAATAGTGTGAGTGGATGATGATGATGATGACTTTGATTTTGACCATGTGAGAAAAAGTTCCTGTGAAATGCAGAAAGAATTGACTGAGATAAACACAGGGAATACAGATGCCTTTCATTCAGATGATGAAGAAGACAGCAATGTGAGTATATACTTCATTGGTCCAAATGCTGAGAAATGGTCACAAAGCCAGATAGAATGAGCCAACATTAGAAATAGGTCCAAAAATATAGTAAGGGTCTTGGCAAAGATGAAACATATTGGACTGAAAACCAGCCATTCAATATTGGACACTGTAACAGATGAAATGCTACAAAATGCTATGAAATATACAGAGGACAAAATACAAGTAAATAATGCTGTATGCACCAGTAGCCATAATAAAAAATGTACTTATGATACCTCACTAGCTGAACTGAAAACATTTCTACATCATTTGTACTTGGAAGGAATTTCTCATGGTAATAGCAGGAATGTAAAAAACTTATGGAAATGTGATAGGTCAAAATATGGCATAAAATTTATGCCTTTGTAGATGCAAAGACTTATTATGCCTTCAAATTAGACATTTATCCTGGAAGTCAGCCATCAGGTCCTCATTCATATAGTAATAAACTGAATGATGTTGTGAATGGACTTGTCACTCCCATTTCCCAAACTAATTGGAGTGTGACATTCAACAACTGGTTTGCTAATTTCCAGTTGATGCTGCACTTACTAACAGAGTATAAATTGACCAGTGCAGGACTCATACACAGAAACAAAGAAGAAATGCCAAATGAAATGCTGTAATTTTAAAACAGAGAATTGTATAGTACAATATTTAGATTTCAGAAAAAGTTATATTGACCTTATATATGGCAATAAAAAACCAGTATAGCTGTCAACATTAGAGCATGATGGAAATATTGATAGAGAAACCTTGACAAAGTGGAACCCTGAGATGGAAATCTCTACAATAAGAATGTAGAGTAAATGACGAGTTCAATCTATGTAGTGAGACCCTCTACACCCTGCAGACCCTGTCCTAAATTCATTAAAAAAAGAATGTAGAGCAGATGTTGTTGATGAGTTATGCAGCAACTAAGATGTCATCGAAAACAAAAAGTAGTGGCCAATAGTTGTATTTTACTCACCCTACACATGTATGGGATAGTTTAATAGTTTATAGAAAAAATAACAAGTGCAAAGAGGACTGGGCAAGGACTCATAAAAGAGCATCTATAGCCGAGTGAAAACAAAATGTTTCTGCCCAGGTAACTGTTTAAAAAAAAATTGTGGACCACACTGGAGAGCTAACACTTGAACAGGCAGCTGTAACATCCCAAAGACCTACTACAAAAGCAAAACCAAAAAGAGGTAAACTGTTTCAAACAAGCAAGCACAGGAAAACAAAACATGTGTATTACCAGTGTGAATGATACCTGCATATGGCACATACACTTCTCATATGTGAAGACTCCTGTGTGTGTGTGACACTTAAAGCAAACACTATTTTCATTGAGAGTTCTATTGGTATTTTAAATAGTTAACATAGGTATTTATTTCTGATGTTATTCCTTAAGTTTTGTAAGCAAGTTCAGAGCTTATGTAAAAATGTTGATGTTTATTCTGAACATGCAATATATATATATGTATATATATTAAGAATTTAGTATTTTATTTGTTGCTATGTTATATTCTAACCATATGCTACCTAATATCAAGTTTGTTATAACCTTCTAACAAAACAGCAAGACCAGTGAGATATCAAGGATGTTCTTCAAAAAGCAAAAGACATGTGCTGTCAGTGTACGCAATAAGTGTGCCTAGAATGTGCTGTGATCATGCATGAAGACTACCTTAGTTGTGATAATTGAAGTAAATATTTTTTATAGAGTGTTATTGATATTTTCACTGTAGCTCACATAATTGATGTTCTTTTCAGACTTTATACACCAAAAACCAGTATATGATGAAAATCTTGATGCCTTTTTATAAATACTCAATAAATACTAAATATACAATACTTTGTGTAATATTTTCCTGTTAAGCACTTGTTGCTGAATATAATAAAACTCATGAAATTAAAATTAATTCATCAATATTCCACATAAATGGGATAACTGTGTTCATGAGACTTTATGACCACCCCTCCTCCCAAAAAATGTGTAATTCTCAGTTTAAAGAATAAAAGTTTTCAGTCTATCATCAGTTGGCTCCAAGGCAGGACAGTACAGCAGAGGAGCATCTCAAAGGAGAAACAGTCCGTGGTGTGGCAAGCAAAATACTTCTAATTTATTTATTCATATTTTATTTTTATTTATTTTATTTATTTATTTTTCAAACCAAATTGGCAGGACAGTTTCAGTAATCAACACATTGCATACATTCTTCCCAGTGGTTAATTGCTGTACAAGATGCGGACATGATATCCTATTTACAAACACTATCAGAACATATCCCTCTATTAATTAAGAGCATGTAACTATATATCTATCCTAACCATTTTGAATACACAGATACAAAATGGACATTCATCTGTATCCCCTTTTTTGTTTAGTTCTGTTTTTTGAATATTGCAGGTGTGTTAACTCAGCAAAATAATCTAAAAGAGTTCAGTAGTCCATAATAGTATTGGGGCTTCTGCTTCACTGGCAATGTCAGAAATTGTTGACCTGAGTCCCCTACAGCTCAACATAACACCATGGCTTTACTTCTTTTATTTCATTTTTATACTTTTCTGCTGGATGGTTAAGACCAAGATAAAGCAAGACCTATGCAACAAGAGTTGTAGCTTTTGGGTCTGATAAAGTCAGTGAAATCCCCTCAGGATTTATCCTGAGATCCTGTACCTCAGATTGTAGATCCTTTGTCAGTGTCAGCCATGTAGTTGAGTCATGGTCATTGCTTGGCCAATGTCTTTCACAGGAAACTTCTATTTTTTTCCTTTTTTACTCAATCCAGGCTCCAAGCCTATCCATTAGTGTCATCCACATGCAGCATGGTTCCTCCATCATCAGTAAACCCCCCACACAGACCAGGAACTATGCTAAACCAATCAGTAGAGTGATAAGTATCACACCCATGATCCACCTATGAGCACAGGAAGCTTTGACGGGACAATTAGATATGTCATAATATTAAATTATGCTTTAGAGCCAGTGAGATAGGTCAATGGACCAAGTGCCTGCTTCGGCACGTGCAGGGACCAGGGTTCAATCCCCGGTCCCACATGCTGCTCCAGCCCTGCCCCCTGGACATGGTGAGCCAGGTACCAAGTCTAGATATGGTGGCACATGCCTGTAATCCCAGAACAGAGAGGTTGAAAGCAGGAGGATCATTACAAGTCTGAGCTGTATAGTGAAAACCTATACCAAATACATAAATGAAAAAAAAATTACATTACACTTTAATGAAATACCTCTTCCACTCACTTTACTTTGAATAGTTTAATGATTCAAAAACCTGTTGGAATCAAAAACATGGGGAATCTCAAAAAATTGAAAGAGGGGGACTTATTTTCTTAATGCACCCCTCAACATGCCTTTGATACCCAACCTCTGATCCCATCTCCTGCTTTATCACTATTCTAGTAAACAACACATTCCCTCCCTGCTAGACCAGGAGCATGAAGGTCTTCAGTCTCTATCTTTCCGACTTTTAACATTGGAAGCATTCTAGATCATTCAGTAGATAAAATACTCTGTGCTGATGTTTTGACAGCTTTCCTGAAAGTCACATGTATTTATTTAATACTCTTCTCTTTTATGTTTATTATTTTTGATCCCTTCTCCAGAACCTTAACCTGTAAGTGTACAGAGTCTCAGGAATTCCCAACGCTTATAGAGGGAAGCCAGGTTATGAAATGTTTAGTCAATTCATTAATGACAATTATGAGAAATCTGAGACTAGGACAAGTCTCACTATCTTCAAGAAGAGAAAAATCTCTGGCTATTTGTATTAGACAGATCTGGCTTCAAATTTTTATCACTACTTGTATGCCCTCTCTGAACTTCTGCTTTCTCCCTTAAAAAGTAAAACTGTAATTATGTTTCTCATGGTACTCATATGCACTGAAACTGAGAGTAAAATGAATGGCAGTGCAGAAACAATGGTTATGCAGCCCAAAACAGTCAATGTTCTTGGCCTTTTCTGGGCTTTGGCCTGAAATTATTCTGGGAAGTAATTAAGAATTGAGACTATCTAGAGAAAGTCTTTGTCAGAGCACTGGCAGCTTCTTCCCGTGAACAGCCCAAGAATTCTTCCATTCTTGTTTATTGAGTGTTTGCAATCAGCCAGTCTATGTAACACAGAACATACCACATAGGAGGCAAGAGAAGCACTGTCACCCCTGTGCTGGGATTTATATTCTAGAGGACCAAGGTTTGATCGCACATAAATACAGAAACAAAAATCAGGTGAGTGGGTAAGGAAATACCAGGTTTGAGAGAGACATGTAAAGTGTTTTTTGAAAAACAGTATGATAGGGGCTGGGCAGATGCCTTGGCCAGAGCAAGGAGCAGAGCATATTCTTGATGTGGGACTCAGGATGAAATCCAAATGCCACGAAGGAGCCAGCCATGAGAATATTGGGGGTGAGAGCATTCTGCTCAGAGGACACAGCTAGGACAAAAATTGTAAGACAATAAGCTTGTCAATGGGATGAGGAACCATTAGGGATAAAAGAAGTTAGGACAGGAGATGAAGAGATCAAGAGGTCAGGGCATAAAATGTTGTGTACGAGGGTCAGGAATTTGGGTGTGATTCTGAGGAGTTACTGGAAAGTTTTCATTAGGTAACTATGACTGTCAGATGTATCACTGATCAGGACCAATCTGGCCATTCAGTAGATGAACTTTATGAGGACAATAATGCAAGAGGCACACAGAGAAGAAATGCTTGCACGGCCCAGACAAGAGGAGAAACGGGCACCTCGGAAGACACTGATGCTGATGCAGTCCAGAGATGGCACAGATGAAGACAGCACCTCCACTTCTTGTGATGTAGGAGGTAAAGGAAGGAAAGGAATCAAGGACAAACCGTGCTCTGGGCCTTGAACAGGGCAAGTGCTGGCTGGCAAAGGAAAGGAGACCACCACAACAGCTTTCCTGGTGATGGTTCACTGCCAAAAACTAGCCACAAAAAGAAATTAGCAGTATAAAGACATACAGGCAGGTATTCAAATGCTAATCAGACAGTACTGAACTTCAGGTTTCTTATTCTGACTTTTAGAAAGCATGTTTACTTACTTACAGAAATAAACTGAAAACTATCACTCCCCAGGTGGACTATTCAAGAAACACAAAGTACACAAAAGTACTAAATGATAGAGCAAAGTGTAAGGACAGGTGAATTAATCATATAAGCTAAGGCTCCACTGACTTGTTGACATGAGATTAAAGAGGGACGAATCTCCTCTAAGTCAGCTGCACACGAGAAGTAGAACATGCTGAGAATCCAGGACATCCGAGGAACTACTTTAAGTGTTGGTCTCCTAGTAACACCATGAGACAAACTGTCCCCATTTCACAGCCGAGAAAGCTGAAGTAACTTCTCCAGCATTACAGAGCCTTCAGAAGGGAAGCCCAATCAGAATTTTAGCCAATCTGACTGGAGCTTAGGAAGGAAAACCCTGCTCAGAAACCAGGACCTCCCGAGCCAGGCACTTCTGTGACTTCTGTCTCCCTTGGCTACATTCAGAAGCTCCCTGGTAGAAGGGGTTAACAACCCGCACGCCTGGCACTCCCTTGATAGAACTCTGTCCATATACAACCACACATAAACAAGACAAAGCCGTAGGTGTGTGAAAGCTATGATATTTAAAAAAAGATAATTAGATTGTTTATTTCTTGAGTGCATTGTTTTAACTTGCAT
The DNA here is from genome assembly GCF_000260255.1 of Octodon degus. Classification (NCBI taxonomy): domain Eukaryota; kingdom Metazoa; phylum Chordata; class Mammalia; order Rodentia; family Octodontidae; genus Octodon; species Octodon degus. Next base: position 2,518,579 of record NW_004524817.1, on the reverse strand, counting down.
TATGCAATAAAACCTTACTAATCCACACTTCACTAATCACATGTAAAGATATCAAGTAAACTACATGTAATTAAGAAGTGTTACTTTTTCTCCAAAGAATTCTGTAACTTTATTTGCAAGCACTGCAAGACCAGGTTTGTTTCTTTTCTTCTTTTTTTTAAGTAAGAGTCATTTACTTCTGGTTCTAGTAATTAAATTTCTTATATTACCAGAGTAATTTATACTTATGAATGCATAAAATAATGAGAATCTTTTGTGAGGTGCAGATTTTATGAACTTAGCTTTATTATTAGTTAAAGCCAATTTATATCTTAGTTTAAAATACTAACTTTCCTTGAGATTATTAAAATTCTATATCTCCTCTCATGTTTTCAGAGGGAGTGCTCTTTACTCTCCACTGTTTCAAGTGAAGTTTTTAAGAGGTTCCATTTACGGGACTAAATACAAAAATAATAATAAACACCAACTTTGAAATTATATTCTTTTTAATTTTGTGGAGACTATTTAGAGGAAAAAAAGGGTAAATGATATAAATTTACAGCATTGATTCATGGAGCAATTGTTCTCCAGTTAGCTATAAGGCAAAGACCATGAACACCCACAGCCACATAAAACTTTTTTTAGTGTAGGCATTTCAAACATCATCAGATTTTTGTCCCTTACTTTTAAGAGGAAAATTTCTGCATTAAACCATAGGAAATAATGAACAGCTGAGAAATGATCATGTGGCAAGGATCTCACCAGCACTTGACACAGGACAAGTAGTGTTAATTGTCGAGACAGCTTGTCTTAAGAACTAACATTTATGGAGAACTTACTATGAGCCATCTCCTCTGTTCAGCGTTTTCTATGAGCATTCACAAAAACCTGTGATGTGTGTCTTTAGATTATGCCCAAGCCAAAGAGAAACTGGCACTCAAAGCAGCTGGTCGCCTGCCAGGTCCCCGGGGTGGAGGAGGAAGCTGGCTGCAGTCTCGTGCATCCCCTTCCCCACGCTCTGCAGCTGAGCTCTGCATCCGGAGCAGTGCCAAGGGAGCTGGACCAGCCTTTGATCCTTTCCACCTCCTTGCAGCAGCAGCAGGCTCTGGGGGGGGGGGGCAGCAGTGTCTGGTGGAGAAGAGGTGTGCTGGCCAGCCGATGCCCTCCAGTAATGGAGACTGACAGAGTCAGCCAGGGCTGTCGCTGGAGATGTCAGCGCAGGGACCACACACAAGGCTTCCAGCTCTGTCCAGCCTACTTACTTGCTGATGGTACAGATAGCACCTCTAGCCCTTGATACATTCGCCCCTTCCCAGACTGCAACTGAATCAGGAGAAATTTCAACACCAGGCAGTTTTGTGTGCTCTTGTTTCTAAACTTGAAGCCTACCATGGCATAGCTTCAGCTAAGATTTCCATTTCTCTCCTATTGTCTTCTTTCTTTCTACCACCTTCTGTTTTCTCTTTCTCTCTTCTGTACCCTTCCTGTCTTGGATTTCTCTTGTTCTCATCTAATGAGAGGAGGAAGGAAGGAAGGGAACTGAGGGGAAAACTGACAGGTGGTGTGAAGAATCATGCTCAGCCATCATTTTGTGTAAAGAGTATTTTTTGCTTCCAAACAAACTTTTGGATAGTTCCTTCCCATTTTTAACATTTTTATGTCTTTAAATGAAAACCAGTTGAACTATACCTTTGTACAGTCTAACTTCCTCTCTTCTCCCTCTTTCCCTCCCCCATTCCTCCTCCTCTTCTTCTTCCTTCTTCTTCCCTTCTCTACCTCGTCCTCTCCCTGGGCTTCAGGCAGAGAACTTGGGATCCACTTTCTGGATGTGTAACTTACTAAATATAAGACTTTCAAGAAGTTTTCTGCTGCATCATCCGTCATGCAGAGATGACAGCCTGCTCTGCCAAGTGCACAGGATGGCAGTGAAGATTAAATGTAATAGCAAAAGGGATATACAAGACTGATTATCTTGAATCAATCTAAGCACTGTGCTTCTGCTTTCTCAATTCTTCTCCAATTCTTACTCCCTCTTCTTTGCCTGACTCATCTGCCACTTTAAGGATGCCTCATATATCTGGTGTATCACTGAATGAGATGGTCTACTATAAAGTAATGGATCTTCCACAAAATGAAACCATGGAAATTTATGCTTTTAGCATAAATGGCTTCTAATAGAGTATTTTCAAAACAAGAATTATTCATATCCTGCCTCTTTAAAGATGGCTTATTAAATAGTTATATTTCCTGGTGATTTAGAATTATCATCCCTATAAAAATATGATGCTCTTCTCCATAAAGTATGGATACCCACTCCGAGCTGCCCTCAGCACTGCTGCAAGCTCTTGTCCCTAACTCTTTGTAGCCCCTTGTCTACCATCTAATGGATTGAGAGATAGGTCTTTCTCCCTAATAACTGTAAGTTCTTTGATACTCTGGACTGTTTTTCATGTAATTCATGCCCCAGTGCCTCATATGGTGCCCATATTTTAGTAGGCATTTATAAGCAAGCACTATTGAGAGTTATAAAAATCAGTGACAATCTGAAAAACTTCATTTCTAGGTGAAAAAGAAGGAAAGAGAAATTTAATTCTCATTACTGGGTAAGGAAGAGAGTTTCACTCTCTCTACAAATTAGGAAACTGAGTGTCTCCTCGTTCAGTGGTTGTCTACAGTCACAGAGCGACCAGCTGACGATCCCTACTTGAACCTGGACCTGCTTTATTCCAAGTCTATTCTTTTCCTTTCACAGGACATGAACTACAAGCTCACTCAGACACCGAACGGTCACCTGCTTTTTCGTTTGAGAACTAGACATTAATAGTCTATTAATAAAATTAATAGACTACCATTTTTCTGCCCTTCTTTCAGAGTCACATTGCCTCTTGGGTTATCATGTATCATAGGCCCTCTCTCACCTGGTGTTTTCCTGCTCTGGTCCTCAATCGATTTAGCAAATAATACCCACACTTGTTAGACTTGTTTAAACAGAAAAATGAAATACTCTCAGTTACAATGCAAGGGAAGGCTGCAAGCGGTTTCCGAGCTGTATACTGACCCCAGCATGTCAGCAGCAGCTGCCTGAAGTGCTGAGCGGAGGCTGCCGAGGCAACACCCCCAGCTCTGCAGGCCCCAGTCCCACAGGGAGCAGTGGTGACTGGCACGCTTAAGAGAAGGAAAAGTGGTGCCAGGCTTCTGGGGCCTGGAGAGCTTTCAATGAGCAGACTGCATGAAGGCGAGCGTGTGGCCCCGGCTTCATCTGTGCGGGTTTCAGATGTGCTTTTTGTCTACTCCTCTGTTCTTCATTAAGAATATACATATTTACAGAAGCTGAGTGAATGACTTGGGGAAAACTAAAAGGCTTATACTGGTGCTTTTTTAGTTCTCATCCATGGGTGAGGCCTCAGGTTTGGTAGCATTGCTTGAATCGCTCACTGACTTTAAGACACTGAGAACTGTGGCCAAAGAGAGTGAAAAGCCCTTCTATGGATCAGACAACTACAAATGGATTATCAAGGAAACAAATGATTGGGGCTGGGGCAATAGCTCAGTGCTCTAAGTGCCTGCCTGGCAAACATAAGCACCAGGGTTTGATCCCTGGTACCTGTACCACATGCCCTGCCAGCCCTAGAATCCCAGGAGTGCTGTTCCGGCCCCTGAAACCAGGCACAGGCATGGTGGTGTATGCCTGTAATTCTAGTACTGAGGAGACAGACAAGAGGATCAGTTCAAGTAGAGCTGCATAGGGAGATTCTGTACCAAATACACAAATAAAGGATTTTGTTAAAAAAGAAACATTTCTATGAAATGATTATAGAAATAATGACTCAGCAAAGACTCACACATGTAGGGCACCTGTGATAATTAACTGATTATGTCAACTTGAGCAAGAAATCTTCAATGAAACTGGGTCAGCACAGTTCTGGGTATGGCTGAGGGGATTTACTGAAGCCTTGCTGGGACTTCTTGGCTGTGAGTGACAGGGACAGGCTTTCCCTCTGAGTGGTACAAAAGCAAAGAAGAAAGGTTCCGTTCTGCTTCTGGGAGGAGCTGTCTCCCCTTCATCCTGGACACTGCCTCCCAGCATCCAGTGCAAATGCCACCGCCTCCCATTGCAGACACTGTGGCTTCTTCCGCTGCCGGCATGGATGTCATGCTGAGCTCCAGGCCTGCAATGGGTTCTTCAGCTTTCCTGTGTGCACAAATCTTTCGCACTCTTCTGCACCTGACTCAGTAGCAGTCACTATAAGCCAACCCTGTACATTCTCACTTATTCATATTTCTCACATTGGTACTTGCCTTCATGAGCGCTGACTGACACAGCACCTTTGGCCCCAGTGAACTGTTAATATTAGCTCTGACCTCCACCTCCGTTCTCCCCGCTGTCCACAAGAGCTGATGAGAGTTCTTGGCCTGCTTGGCTACTCCTCTTGCAGTTATTTCTTTTGTTTCATGCATAATCTCCTTCACTTGCTTTCACTTTCTGTTTTTCCTTTTCTTATCTTGCTGGATCCTTGTCATGTATTTGAGCTTCTTAGCTTCTGCAAGAGTGACCTTTTACTTTCTTTGCAGCTAAGTCAGAGTTCTTTCCTCCTGTTGGGGAATTAATCAGTCATAACTCATCCATTGTAGCTTTCATGTCTTTGGTTCAATTTAACTTCATTTACGAGTTTCAAATCTTACAGTTTATTTCTTTTAACAAGGACACACCTTTTTTTTCTTCAATTGTAAATAGTCTTATCCTGGTGTTTGAATACTAGATTCTGGGTACTGCAGTCACGCTGTCCTCTGTGCAGTCTGCCTGCTGGAAGTCACCTGTAGGATCCTGCACAGGACTGTCAATGTATGTACTTGTAATCCCTCCAAGGAATATGCAACATCCATGTGTCCAGTTCCAAAGTCATCCCAATCCTCATTATCTATCTCAAAATAGCAGGTATCAGCATCACTGGACTTAATGGTACTGGGAGTGTTTTTCTTAAAGCATTTCCAAAAAGGAGGAAAAATCTAAGCAATTCTTTGTGAAAGCTTGTAACAAACATTTGGATCTGATAGTAATTAACAACTCCTACCATCAAGGGTTTCGGTTTGCCAAAGCTCATCCTTTAAAACCTTGAGTACTGATGGTTTATCATCAATAGACACCCAGTTTATCATCAATAGACACCCAGTGACACAGTGAAGGACACTGTCCTTTGTCTTGTCCTGAGTCCAAGACCATAGTTCCCTGATATTGCAGATTGAACTAATAAAGTTATGAATTAAAAACAAAACAATAGGGTCATGCTTTCTGGGATGCAAGATTGAGAGGGGGTTGTATGCTTCTTTTGTTGTTTTGTGTAAGATGCAGAGTTTTCCTGTTAACAAGAAGCAACAGGAGAGAGAGGAGGAGATAGAAACAGGGAGGAGGGAGGGAAAAAGAGGGGAAGGGCGAGAGGGAGGGAGAAGAGAGACAGAGCACATTCGAATGAGAGGAGGTAATCACTGCAGGAAGTTTTGCTGTACCACATGGTCACCACTAGCCACCTGTGGCTGTAAATCACTTGAAGCGTGGTTACTGTAAATTGAGAAAGATTTTCTTTAATTGCAATACACACATGGGGTTTTAAAGACAAGCATGAAGCAAAGCATGTAAACTATCATATTACTATTTTTTCATATTTATTACATGTTGAAAAGATCCCTTTTGGTTACATTTAATTACATAAAATATATTATTAAAATTAATTCTACCTGTTTCTTTTTTTAATTTTTAAAATAACTACCAGAAATAAATTTCAAATTATCTATACAGCTAAAATTTGTGGCGCACAGAATATTTTTTAGACATTATAGGTTTAAGATTGCACCTACTCGAATTAGTTTCAGTCAGAGAGAGAAATAACCCACGACTATTACTGAAGGTAAATACTTGTTAACTCCTCACTCACAGATCAAAGATAGGCATGGCTGCTGGAGCCATTCCACGGCCACTGGTGACTTGAGTTGCTTTAATCTTTTGGCTCCAGCATCCTAAAATGCTGCTTTGTGATTCAAGGTAGTTAGTTATTAAAGCCCTAATCAAATTACCACACTGCAGCCAACAAGAAGGAGAAAGAAACCCATAGAGGGCCCATCTTCTGCTGCCCTCTCCTACCATTTTCCCTATAGGAAAAAGCCCACTTTGGTTAAGACGTGGCACAACCCCAAGCCTTGTGTAAGTCTGGAGGGAAATTAACCAGCCATGCGCTATTATTTTAGCCACATGTTCTCCCATAAATGCAAGAGAAGCTGAACACTGTATTCTAATTCATTTCAATGAAGTACACAGCTAACAAGCAGGAGTTATTTTTAGGATGACCATTTGTTTTGGTTTGCTGAAAACTCTGTTTTATATATGTTGACCTGGCATAATTATTAACATCATCCCCTTTCTTCTTTTGTAAGTGTTCTGGTGATAAATTATATGGTTGTCTGTTACTATTCTATTGTTGCTGGTACAAATACCGGACACCCAAAATGAAGAAAGGAAAGGTTTATATAGCTCAAAGTTACTGGAGGTTTCAGTCCATACTTAGCAGGCCCCAAGGCACATGGCAGAGAGCAACCTTTCATGGCAGCTGCAAAGAGCAAGAGCAAAAGGGAGGAGTAACAGCAACAGAGGCTACAGCGGGCAAGTCCATCTCCCTTAAGTTGTATTCAGGGTATCCACCCCAGGCTGGGTGCAGCACTCAAACCCATAATCCCAGTGGATCATGAGTTAATCGCAAACTGTAGAAGTCTGCCCCATGACCGCATGAGGCTCTGGGGGGACAACTAGACACAGACCACAACAATGGTCTTACTTTTTATAGTACCAAAACTACCAGCAAGAGACAGATAATAGGACAGGAGATTCATTCTGGGATGTCTGTAAGGAACCACTCTAAGAGTTCTTGGCAGGTGAGCAAATCTTCCACTCCACCCTGCTGTCATGCTGAAGCTATGCCACTTGTGTAATTGGTAAACTGCACAGATAGGGACAAATGGAAGGAGCTCTTCGTTATTCTTTTATTTATTCACTTAAATATTTACACTGCGACTCCATATACCAAGCAGTGTGCATTTAGGATATGTTGGTAAAGTAAAACCCAGCAATATTAATCCCATACTTCTCATTACAATGGAAAAAGTAAGACTCTGAATTGCCTGGAGGGTCTGGATGCCCAGGCTACAGTTGTTCCTCCTGGACACTTCTCAAAGTCTATTTCTGACTTTTCCAGTTTCAGAGAAATCATGTCCATTGTCTCCCAAGACATTTTTAATACATCACTAGTTTTTTAAGGGTGTTCATTAATCAAACAGTAGTTGGTAACTCAATGCAGCTCCAAGAAGCTCTTAGAACTACAACAGAAACTCCTATGTGCCCCTTCTCATATTAGCTGGTCCAGGGCTAATACCTATTAGCGTTTTTCTTTTTCTTTTTTTAAAAATGTATTTAGTACAGGATCTATAGGGTCTTACTATTCAGATCGGCAGACTCCTAGCGATCCTCCTGTTTTCAGTCTCCCAAGCGCTGGGATTACAGGCGTGTGCTACCAGGCCCACTGTCATCACTGTCTCAGCACACCCTGGGGGCGGCCCAGAGCAGAGCGCAGGGGGATTGAACCCATCCCTGAATATACCTAAGCAGACGCTTTAATCCTCTGAGCTATCTGGACAGCTCGCCCATTAATGTTTAACGGAACAACCCTTTGAACTGCTCCCGAGTCTCAGCCGTGCAATGATAACGTGAGGTTCTCTGGGGCTGCTTCCGCGACGTGCTGCCTCCTGACCCACATGCGTTCTCTGGTTTTACTTCTGCAGCATCTAATCCTGTCCAACCTTATTCTCATTCCTAGAACTACTAAATGAGCATCTTTACTTGAATTTAAAAAAAAAAAAAAACTTATACTTAACCTAAAATTGATTTTTTTTTGTACAAAATCAAAATCAAGTCACCTTTCACGTATGATTGTTTAGGCATTTTGTGGCTTTTCTAGGAGCTTCTGGATGTTATATTAGTAAGATTTTTTTTTTTTTTTGGAACTGGGGACTGAACTCAGGCCCTTGTGCTTACCCAGGAAAGCACTTATTCTGCTGAGCCATCTGAGCCATCTCCCCAGCCCTATTAGTAAGATTCTTAAATGATGTGTACATAAAATGGGAGAAGCACTTAGTTGACAGCAATGATGAATCACAGAAATACAATCTGAGCCATGTAAGTGGCTTCTAATAACCATATTTTTAAAAATTTAAAGGTAAAAATGATTTAGCAGGGCATTTTATTTAGTCCAATCAAAATACCACCAATATATAATTACAATGAAGTATTTTACAGTCTACTTTTCACTGTGTTTAAAATTCTATGTGGGGCTGAGGAGATAGCTCAGCGCTCTAAGCACCTGCCTGACAAGCACAACTCAAATTCGATCCCCAGTACTACATGCCATGCTGGCCCTGGAGCCCCAGGTACACTGTGCTGGTCCCCAAACTGGGCTTCATGGCATATACCTGTAATCTCAGTGCTGGGGAGTCTGAGACAGGAGGATCACTATGAGTCTGAGCTGCATAGTGAGATGCTATATCCAATAAATAAATAAATAAATTCCATGTCTACTTTATGCTTAAAACACATTTCAGTCACATTTCTAGTATTTCAAAATCACATGTAGCTAGGGGCTACTGATGGGTTGGGCAGAGAGGATATACAGCTTGTAACTTTCCCATCCGTAACACCAAATACAGCTCTTCATAGCAAAGCTGTGAGCTGCAGTCAAAAGGAACCAACACATTTCAAAAGCCAGAATAATTGTAAAAGTTTTCACTATAAACACATAATAAATGTTAGAGGTAACAGATAAATTCAAATATTGATTTCAATATTGCGTGTGTATGTGTGTGTGTGTGTGTGTGTGTGTGTAAGAGAGAAAGACAGGGAGGCAGGGAGAAACTATTACTTCATCAATATATACAAATTATTATGCTGCTAGATACCAGTTAAAAATCAATTTAGCTTAAAAAAGAGTTTCATCAACTAATCAATTCAAAATTCAGCTTACAGTGCTAATGCCTCAACCCCAGTTTTCGTTGCAACTTTCCATGTCCTCCCCCTGACCACTCCTACTCTAGCTTCTAGTTTTCTTCGCATCCAGTCTAGTTGCTTTTCTGTCTGCCACACATTGCCTAACATGGTTCCAGGGTACAATGGTTGCCTCCTGCTCTAGATGTTACAGACTAAGATCACATATTTTCACCTATTGGGATGGCAAGGATGGTTCTAGAAGGTTAAAAGTGGAGTGCCATTAGGATTATCAAACATGATTCCTTTTTAATATGAATAAAACATAGACTTCAGAAAGGTGATATAGAAAAGTGAATTCTCTGGTGAGCAACACCAGCCATCCTGGGAATGGTGAGTGGAGCTGTTCCGTGGTTCGTTCACCAACATCCCCCAGCCCAGAATGCTGGAAATAAAGGACTGATGATCCATACCAACAAAATCTCAGGAGAACAATGACTCTTCCTCAACAATTCACCTTCAATCACTCTTTTTCTCTCCAAAACGTATCTAGGACAAAAATGCAATATTCAAAAAGACTTTATTAACAGCCAGACAGCACTAGCAGCACAAGCAACAGGGTTAATGAATTTAACATACATGTACAAGAAGTAGTCTTTCTGCATGATACGGGAAGGTTTCCTTAGGAATGTTACATTGACCATTTAAACCATTGGACTTGCTGAGGATGTGGTTCAGTGGCCCAGTGCCTGCCCAGCAAGGGAGAGGCCCTGAGTTCAATTCCTGGTACAAAAAAATTAAACCGTTTGACTCTAAACTGCTCTAATTGACTCAGTGGTCAGGATAAATGTGAAAACTGCAATACAAAGAAGTGACTGGAGACACCAGAATGAGCTAAATGGAGGCAAGCAGGCATAGGGGCCAGGCATTGGGTCCCTGGCCAGCCATGCCAGCCCCGACCCTGGGGTGCATTGAGATGAAGTTAGGAATAGAGAAAAATTCTGATCAATACTTATGGTTTTTTTTTTAAATCTTTTTAAATCATTTATTTATTTATTTATTTATTTATTTATTTATTTATTTATTTGGTACAGGGTCTCACTACATAGCTCAGACTCGTAGTGATTTTCCTATCTCAGTTTCCCAGAGCTGGGATTACAGGTATGCACCACCATGCCCAGTTTTGGTAGCTGGCTGGTCTCTGGGCCAGCACAGCATGCTGTACCAGGGATTGAACCTGGGTCCTTGCACTTGCCAGGCAGGTGCTTAGACCAGCGAACTATTTACCCAGCTGTGATCAATAATTTTAATTGTATGTTTAAAAGTAATCATAGGTCGAATACCGATGTCTGGATTAAGCAGTTCTTGAAATGTATGTTTCCATAACAAATTGATTAGAAAATATTTTCAGGTGCTGGCCAAATAGCTCAGCAGATTAAAGTACCTGCAAGTAGGGTCCCCAACCTTCCATGCTGGCCCTGCCCCGGGGGCGAACCAAGATGGCAATTGAGACTGGGTGTGGTGGTGCGCCTGGGATCCCAGCTCTTGGGAGGCTGTAAACAGGTGGATCACTATGAGTCCAATGTAGTAGTGAGATCCTGAACACCCTGTAGACCCTTCCCTAAAATACAAACAAAAGAAAGAAAGAAAGAAAGAAAGAAAGAAGAAAGAAAGAAAGAAAGAAAGAAAGAAAGAAAGAAAGAAAGAAAGAAAATATTTCCAAGCTGAGTCAGCATAGGTTTTCTGTTTTGTTTTGTTTTGGTTTTCTCCTCTGTGGACAAAAATATTGGCTTTCCCTGAAACATACAATGCTCTGTTTTAACTAGTTAAATTTAACAATACAAAAAATGCTGCCTCAATGTTTAACACAAAAAGATCTCAAGTGCCTGCACCGTAAGGCCCACAACCTCAGCAACAGTGCTCAAAGTTCCTTCTGTGCAGCACAACATATTAAGATGTCCTGGTGAGCCATTCTGCTTAGTCCAGGATGGAAAAAAACATAAAATGTCTTCAAAATAATCATATCTTTGTCACATGTTTAAATTAGAATATTTTAAATATATACTGGATTGGATGAAATACATAACTAAAATTACCTTCACCTGTTTCTTAGTGGTATTTTAAAGGATATTGTAGAATACTTAAAATGACCGATGTGGCTGACATCCTTACCTTGGACTATACTTCAATTAGCCAGCACTTCTCTCTACCTAGAAAGAGGGAATCTTCCTTCCTGGCGATGTCTCTAACATCAGTCCGGGGACCGATCCCTTCCACGATAAATGCTTCCCACACAATCCAGTATGGGCTTATACTCTCAGGTACCTCATGACACAGTATGAATGAATGCCATACAAAAGTGTCACTTTTCATATAAGAAACCCTCAATTAGTGAGAGAACATGGAACTAGGACTAGAGGGCCTTCTTTCTTAGAAGACCTTTTGGTCCACTGCAGCTATATCTGATAATCCTGGTGAACACTGAGCTCATCTCAAGGAGGCCTTTTTGTTCATCTTATGATTCCCAGTGATTTGCTCAAAGAAGGGCTTTCCGTAAATGTTACTTAAGCTAACTAAATGTAGACATAAGTGATCAGATAATTAAAAGAAAGAAAGATTTTGGAAAGAAGTGAGCTGCCCCCCATTTCCTGATAAGGACTAACATTTCCATTCTATGGAGAGGGTAGCCTCCTTCTGGGACTGAAAGCTGAACAGTATTTAATGGTTGCTTCCTTATAAGACGAGGAAGTGTGACATAGTTCAGGAAAGAAAATATTTATCAAGTGAACACTGTAATTAATTGGATATATTCTTTACTGTGCATTTTATTTGGTGACTAAATCAAACCGTTGATCTGTGACTATTTTCAAAGTTGTGTTTTATACATGCTTTCAGATGTGCCACTTTGGTGTTAGTTGTATTTGTTTAATTTAGCAAAACATCAAAATGTTTCTATTCCAGCTTTAGACCAATTCATCTACCACTGTACTTCACCTAGCAAAAAAGGCAAACCATTTGTAGTCTTGAGAAACCTGTGCCATAATCTAGTCCTCCCACGCCAGGGGAGCTCAAGAGTCTCACCTTTCTACACTTCCCAGTTTCTGGGCTTGCACCTGCTTCCAGCCCCAAAAGTGATGCTGCCCAAGGAGGTAAAAATTACAATCCGCACTCTGTCAGCTACACAGCTCAGGGTCCTCTGAGGAGAAGTCAGGACTGCTGAGAAAGCACAGCTTGCTGAATGTCCGTCTCCTACCAGAGGTCAACCTGATGCAAGGTGGAATTCTGAGAAACGAGATTCCTCTCTTACCATCCTCCTCTGGCTCATAAGAAATAATGAATACTGATAAAATTACAATACAAATAAGCATTTTAAATAAAGTGTGTAATTGAAAGGATTATAGACCCAGTAAGGCATTCTTCAAAATCTATTGTCATGTCTTTGTGGACTTTACTGCTTATCAGCATTTTTTTTCTCCTCAAGAAAAACAGAACAGCAACATTTATTCAGAAGAAAAAGAAAAGCAAATTGTGTTTCTTCCTTTCTTATTACTTTTATTGTTCGAGGTTCCTTTTAGACTATGATGTGATATTGTGATTTGGGGAAGGGGAAGAAAAAATCCTTGTCTTTCAAACATAAGAATGTGATTGTAAGCTATTGTTGCCAACAATGAGCTAAAGAGGTTAATGGATCACATATCTGGCAAACAGCCATCCTTCCTCTAGCTCAATTTATTACACAATATACATTTTGTTGTTGCTGCTGAGCTTATGATTTTGTCTGAGTAGTTGGTAAATAAGTTTACTTAGATTTAAGCCATCTCTTTCAAAACTCAACAGTTTTGTCCTTCAGGCTAGTGTGCTTCACACACACACACACACACACACGCATACACACAGGCAATTTGAGATCTGAGCTCCTGGCCTTTTGAGGTGGTGCTGTGTGGAAGTTTTCCTGGGGAAAGGGTGAGCCTGGCTTTTGAATGGGTACCTAGCCAGAGAGTGCCCTGTGAATTGCAGGGGAACTGTCATTTTCAGATTGACTAAATTAACAGTCAATTACCATAATAAAAAAGAAGGCACAAGGAAGAAAGTGCAGCAATTCTTGCTGCTGCTCACTCCTAGAGACCTCTAATTAAACGGGCCAATTCTCTCCACTGACCTCAGGTTGACACAACTTTGCATTCTATGACTCATTCCAAAACAGACCCTCAGGAGCAGTCCAACTGTGCTTTCCTGCCTAAAGGACTTTTCTGTGTAGATCATTTCTACTGTGGAATGTAAGCAAAAGACCAAAATCCTTTACAGTACGGGGACATGAAGGACCGATTACTCCCTCCATCCTCATACGGAAATCCCTTATCAATGAGAAACACAGTTTCCCCAGTAATTTTGGTCGGGTAGGGATCAATGCATAGGGCACAAGTGAAAGAGCAGGCACACAGCTGTCTCTGATCATAGGGGCTCACTGCAGTCCGGCCAAGAACAGAGTGAACAGCACGTTAGAATCGAATCGGTTCCTTGGCGCTGTTTTACTGGCGGCAAAGCACAGGATGGAAGCTTAAACTGGAAAGTGAGCAGCCTCTGGGATAGGGGATTTGGGACCTGGAGAAAGGCCGAGACCAGAACTCCTCTTCGCAGGTAGGCGTTGATCGCCCCCTGCGACTCCGGTTGCACACAGCAGTTCAAAGCGCGCGGCTCTCGCCGCCGCCGACCCCCTACAGCCGGCGCGCTGGAAGTATTTGGCAGCTGCCTGGACACTTCAGTGCCCCAAGCTCTGGGTCTAGGTACCCTCAGCCAAAGATCTGTTTCAGCGCCGCAGAGACCAATCCCTACACCTCTGACCCAGGGGGCGGCCACATTGATCGCCGCTGCAGGTTCCCCAATCCCTCGTCTCCAGGCTCGGGAGCCCTGCGGGCCCACCTGGCAGGCTCACTACGCTGCCCGCCATTAGTTCCAGAGCCTGGGTGACAGGCGCGGTGGCTCCGCCGCTGGACCTCCGCCTCCGGGTAAAGCCCTCTCTTCCCGGTTCTCCGCCCAGGCCCTGCCCTTCCCTGCAGCCAGCCAGTCTTGCGTGCGCCCAGCACCCCGCGAAGATACCTGCGCTCCGCTCGGATCCCCACCTTTTGCCCCTCCCTTTCCACGGCTTCACTGCCTGCTAGGGGGCTCGCGGGCGGCAGCTGGAGGAGGAGCAGAGGAGGCGGGGAGGGCGAGGAGGAGCAGGGGCGGGGCGGGTGGCTTGGGAGCAGGGAGGGCGTGGACGGGCAGCCACTCTGCAGCTGGTGGCGGGGGACCGAGTCCCTCCTGCCCTGCGCGCCTAGCGATGGAAGGGAAGAGCGCGGCTTAGACGCAAGGGCGTGCACACCACCGGGCTCGTCTCCGGGAGGGAGGCAGCTGCCGGTTCGGGCGGCGGCCGAGACTGCGCGAGCCGGGAGCAGGCGGTCGCACAGCCCCACGCCGGCGAGGACGCGGGAGGAGCAGGTCCCCCGCGCCGGCTGCGGCGCTTCCGTGCGCCGCGGGCGGGAGCGGCCCCGGAGCTGCCGGGACGCTGCCCTCGTCGAGCAGGGTCCAGGCGCGGCGAGGATGCGCGCCTCCCCACGCCCGGCAGCTGCGGTCCCCGACTCTGCGCGGACTCGGGCCCCAGCGGCCGCCCGTGCCGTGCCCGCGCCGCGGGAGCGCGCCCTGCCGCACCTGGCTCCCGCCTCCCGGGGAAGTGCGGGCGACGCGCCCTGAACTCCACTACTTCTGCGCCCCGCAGCTCCGCCGGGCCTGCGCCGCCGGCCGCCTCTCACTCACGTGCGCTCGCGGCCCGGCTCGCGCGCCCGGTGCTCGCCTACCTGCCTCCGCTGAGCCCGCAGAGCCTCGGAAACTAGCCGCCCGCCGCCCGCCGCAGGACCGGCCCGCACGAGGCTGCCCGCACCCGCCCTCCGGACAGTGGTGAGCAGGGCGCGCCGCCCGCTGCGGGGAGGGGCCGGGGCAACAGGCCGGGACCTCGCGGGCTGGGGAGGCGAGCGCGCGGACGTAGCTGGGGAGGCGTCCGCGGGAACCCGCAGAAACACTTTGTGGGTGCGGTTTTTCTGGGAGCTGTCTGGGCAGACTTGGCTAGGGCTTGGGGTCAGGCTCCCAGATGGTGAGAATCGGAGGAGCGATTCCCAGGGTCAGTCTAGACGCGGTCTGTTGTCTGTTCCCAGGTCTCTTGCTGCAGCGCTGTACCTCGCGCTGACCACGACGGAAAGGGGGAACACGGCCGCTGCGCCGAGTTTAGGGGCTCGCGCTCGCTTACTTCGCGGGTCGTCTGCGTGCGGTCGGTAGGAGTTCTGGAGCAGTTTGGGGAGTAGGGAGCTAAGGGATCGGGGCTTCAGGGCAAGCAAAAGCTCACTTAGCTCGAAGGTGAGGTGCCCTGTTTTTCAAGCGCTTTCCCCACACCATCCCCATCTCCTCATAGCCTCAGTTAACTCAGTACACACACGCACCCCACTTCCCACAGGAAAAACAGGCAGGCTAGGAGTGGACATATTTTTATTACCAGGAGGTCTTCCCAGTCTCTGTGCTACTGACTGGAGCCCTGAGTTCCTTCCCTGGAACTTGTAAGACCACCTTGTAAAGGGACAGCCCTCCAGGAAGGGTCGTCCAGCCTGAGCTACAGGCCTCTACCTGGAGGTGCCAGGTGCGCAGCCTACACCCTGCTCCCAAGTCAGGCACCTTGGTGGGCTCAGCTGTCAGCTTTAGCTCCGTGAGTGCTGGGGCACCCACCTACGGGAGTTGCTGCTGGGATCCGTCGTCTCCCTGTGCTCACCGGATAAGTCTGTCTGTCTTCTCTCTTTCTTCTGAATAACAACAGTTTCTTCTAGGGAAACGTTGATCCCCAAGGGCAGATTTAATATTTGCAAAATGCTTTATACCATATTACTTCGTGGATAGATTTAATTGCGTGGTAACCCTCCTCTGATTTATGTAAACTTAGCCTGATAGATAGCACACAAGGTCAGGTTGAGTGAGAGCACACGCTGGTCGGTATCCTTCCTATGACAGCACTCAATTCCAAACTGATTTGCTAGAAGCAATAAAAAAAAAAAAAAGGTGTGCTTCTGAGAGATGTATTTTAGTACTTTCTACATATTGGAGAGTTTTCCACAAATGGTTTCACATTACGATTTGGTTCAGATATATTCAACTTGTTTTCAAAGAGAAAGTTGGGAAGATAGTAAGAGGGATGTAAGTCTGAATGTCAGATATGACTATTTTTAAGTGTTTTATTGGTATCAGTTGCATTGCAACGTATGTTTTTAAAAATTGCCTTCCTGTGGCTGCCCAGTGAAGTTGTTAGAAGCAGAAATGAGAACAGTTCCACTTACCAGTCTCCCAGGATTAGTTTACAATTGGTCATCGCGCCTGGTGACTAAACAAGCTTCAAGGTGGGCTTCTTCACTTGGAAAACCTAAAGATTCACCAGCAAACTGTGATAAGGTACTGGGAGATCTTACAAGAAATGTAAAGGTGAAAAGGAAACCGTTGCTTAAATTTAGCTGCCTCCAAGGCAATGCATTTTAACAAGAGGCAAAACTGCTCCCCCAAGTCACTCTGTCTTATCTATCAATACTATTCTCTCAATTGCTAAAATGCTTGGCGATATCATTACTCATGTAAAATAATATTTTCAAATAGATGCCTAAGCAGATTATATGCAAAATTATGAGCACAGCTCTCCGTGGAGAAGTACAGCCAGTGCTGGGCTCAAGGTTTAGAGCTAGACAAAACCAGTGCTTACAGGTTGAGATCTGATGTTGTTCCCTTTGACATCTTTGGGAGGAGGTGCTGCTCGATGTGTGCTCATGCCCGCATCAGTGTCCTTACCTGGCTGCAGGCATACACAAATGTTTTTAATGAGTAACATTCTGACCCAATTTTTACTCATTCAGTAAGTTTCTGGTGAGCACATGAACACACAGCTCACAGAGCTGAGCTGGGGTGTTTTTTTAAACAAGAAGGAAGCATCACTGCTGGAAGCCATGTGCTTTAACTCCTACGTTGTGCAAGTAGAGCTGCAGAACAGGGGTTTACTTAGGGAATCAGAGTGTTGCCCAGAGTAGGTGAGTGACAAAGAACTGTTGATTTAAAAAAAAAAAAAAATCACATAAGATGTTAACTAGCCACGTTTGTTTTTACACAAAATTCCACCCTTATTTTTAGCCCACCTGGTCATTCAGGTATGACCCAACTTCAGGGATCTGATGAGGCTCCTCTTGCTCTTCTCTTTGTCTGAATACCTTAGAGTAACATAACTTTCTGCGCACTGTGTGTGACTTATCGCTCTGGCGTTCTGTGTGTAATTTCTCTGGAGCTGTGCCAGAACCGAATATATCATTAGTATTCATTTATAAGTAAATGCAAATGTTCTTGTTGCAATGAAAAAGAGAACTTGAATTCATAAAACACAACAAATATTTTGCTCTTTAATTTTCTCATTTCTATTTTTATAGTCTCAGAAACTGTGGCATCTCTTTAAGTACAATTATATGTAAATTATTTGGGGGGAATCTTTTGAAAAAGGGAAATGTCCTATGGTTGTGTTAATTGGGGAGATTTTTGTGTTCTGTTGACATGTTTGGCAGGATGGTCTTTTATTGTATGAGCTCTCATTCATGAATTCATGAGTAAAATAAACCAAAAGGTAAAGGGAGGTAGTGGGAGAGAGTGCGCTTGTAAGAATCTCAAGAAAAGACTGAGCATTACTAGAACTGTGTCATTGAAATTATGTGAATACATGTTTACTTTATGTGCATAATTTAAATCTTTTAAAAATATTTTCTAGTAGAGTAATATCATGATATTATTACAATTAAGTAAGTAGTAATCTGATGATAGGATTACACTTTGTTTTAAGGAAAGATAAATAGTTTGACAGAGAAAAACAATCAAATTAAGGGAGTAATTTTTCAAGTCATGGATTTATCTCTACATCTTGTCAGTTATTTATTAAGAGGGGAGAAATCAAAATCAAAAGAACAAATAAGTAGTTTAACTTTTCATTATGGAGTAAATTATCACTGGAAAAATCCTACATTTACATTTTGTGTGAATTTAATATGAATTCTTTAAAGATATTCAAAGTGTAAATTTTTTCTAGAAACTAATTTAACTGTTGATAAGTTTTGTTACCTCTAGAATCAGCTTTTGTTTCTGAGAATCATGCTATTACCTTAACCTGGATGGCAGGAATACTTAAATCTAGACATTAGCACTATAGTTTTAAAATACCTGATCTGAGCAAGCACACTTTTGAATAGTTAACATTTATCAAAAGTAAAAGTAAAAATTACATTTAGGGATGCATGTGACATAAGGAGAGGGGTTATGACACTGTCTCAGTCTCACACACCAGTTCTGTCATCAGGATTTACTATTAATCTAATGTGTGATGCAATGGATTATTTTCTGTCTTCTTGGGAAGACTTCTGAAACACAACTATAAAAAAAGGCTGAAGAGTTGATCTGACTTTAGATCAAGTTTTGTACATGTAAATTCTATGTGTGTGTGTGTGTGTGTGTGTGTGTGTGTGTGTGTGTTTGGCTGGCTCAGCCAGCCCACCCTGGGGGCAGGGCTGGCATGGCATGTGGTGCTGGGGATAAACCACGGTCCCTGGTCCCTGCGTGTTTGCAGAAGCTTGCCTAAGAAGGCGCTTTATACTGCTGAGCTATCTCGCCGGCCCATCTTACATATCTGTTCTGAATAATAACTTTGAGCAATAGGAAGAGTATCCCCTTAGGAGCATGTGTGCTTTATGACTGGATGGCATGCAAAGAAAGACACACAAATGTTCATCTAGTTTAATATTCAAATGCTAGCATGGCTAAGCTGTTTGGGACAATTTAAGAAATATAATAGTTTTGAGCATGTGCCTGGCACTCTACAAACATCTCTGGCAGTAATGTATTTTAGTTCTGGTAGCCAGTCTTTCATCCTCTATTCTGAAGAAGAAAAACAGATAAGCAAAGTTATTGCTACTAACAGCACCGCTTGAGGAAGAGGAGGCTTTGTAAAAGCTAAACAAGTGTTTCTAGCTCCATAGCTACTAAGAAGCTAGGTCAAGTGCCCAGGCAGGCCACCATCTGTACCACTGCCCTTGAAAAGGATTTTTTTTTAAGTTCACTTAGCGGGCCAAGTGAACAGCAAGTTAAGTCATAAAGCAAAAATACATTGCAGCTACTGAAATTTACAACAGTTTTCACTTCAGAGTGAATTCCTAAGGAATGCATAAGGAAGGTGATTATACCGAAGCAGTGACGTGACCTGAGCCAGAGCAATGCTGCAGCACAGTGCTGTATCTTAATGTAGTGTTTAATGAACTCAATAATTTTCTAAGGTTCAGCTACTTTGAAATTAGCAAACTTCAAGAACTAATGCCATACTTAGGTTAATAGCCCAGAGGCTCGGATACCGAATGCTCGGCGCCTTCCATAATATCCTTATAATATGAACTTCTTCCGCAGAGGTCAGCAGTGTTACCATATGGTACGTGCCAAAGGAATCTTGAGTTTAGAGAAGGTGTGAAATGGAACTTATGCTGCTCAATCCTAGCTCTACCCAGTAGACATCTCATTAATGCTTACTGTATGAATTAAAGCAGGATATTTCACAAGTTGCTTATTGAGAAATAAAGCAACTTCAAATATAGTTATAATTGCATAGCTCTTAAAGGTGTGATTCAGGAATGAACAGATATTTTCCTTTTCATGATGATCTGAAGACATTACTGTCTATGAGACTCTGTAGAATAATAACCTTTATGAGATGAAGACAAAAAAGAGGAAGATGGTGTAGAGTGTGAAATTAAAAAAAAAAAAAACTGCTTAAAATGTTTAAATTTAGAAATAGACAAAAGGAAAAGTGCCTGCAATTGTGCCTTTTATTTTAAAAAGGCAGAGAAGACACAATTAACAGGAAGTAACAGAATCCTTCAGCTGCTAATGAGGTAGCACAACCGCCCTATCATAAATATTAACCATCTTACTCTCTGAGTACAGTTTGGGGAACTATTTGGGAAGTATTAAAATGTCACTATAGTGTTCTTTGCTATAGTAAATGAACTCAAGTCAATGAAAACACATCGCAATAATCCCAAATGTGCCTGAACATTAATAAAGTATTTATTATAGTACGAGTACTGGAGTCAGACAGCTGGCTGAACTGGAGCCCTTCCTTCGTGGCACTTAGCCTTTCCTATTCTTAATAATCTCGTCTCTTACATGGTACTAGAAATACCAGTCCATGCACCTTCCTGTGAAAGTCAGACATTGCTTAGTGCGTGGTGAAGCTCAGGAAGCAATGGCTGCTACTGTTGCCACATACGCCGCCATGACAGCATCATAAATGCTTAGACGTCACAGAACCTCGATGCTCAAGACCCTGTATGTGAGTTTAAACCGCGTGTTCTCTGTTGTAAATCATAGCTTCTGTAGATCATCTTGCTGTGAAGAGAAGAATATGTTGAGTGAAGCGTGTCTCTAGGTTTAATCCTGACTGAAGTACAGATTTAAGCACAGAAATTGTAATGAGGTTGTGGAGACAACAGTGTACAGTCTTTTCTTGGAAGCCCCAGATCCAAGTTCACACCATTCTTCAGAACGGGATACAGCTCAGTGGCATGAGTGCCTGCTTGGCAATTGGAAGGTCCAGAGTTCTATCCCTGGAATAAATAAATAAATGTTAAAAAAGAACAGGTATCCTCTTCAGTATATATATTCCATGTGAAATAGCAAAAGATTTTGCTAAAGATGTGAAATATTTACATTTCTTTTTCTATTTGCTCTGACTTAAAAGTTTTAGGATACATAGTTGTTTAATTCTTTTATATTTTGAATCTTGTAGAATTCATTGTACAAGATGGAAAAAGTGCTGGGCATTACACGTGGGTAGCTTAACTTATGAGATTAAGTTCAATTCTGTTCTTACATTTGTCTTCTTTGTAACTGCTCCTTTAGTTCTGATAACCACTCAACTATCATCATTTTATGATTACAGAACTATGAGACTCATGTTCCTCAATGTTATTTTTTCCTAACATATATACTTAATCATGTTACTATCTTGGTACAAATAATAAACGATGTTAGCTGATAATAATGTTCTCTATTTACCAAGTGGTACAAGTCTTAACACATTTCTTCCTCACAGAGCTTCATCATCATCATTATTTATTATTATTATTATTATTATTATTAT
>NW_004524817.1:2494937-2496546 GCF_000260255.1 Octodon degus | reverse complement strand
GGGGCAGAGGCAGAGGCGAGATAGGCACAAGGTGATGATAGCCTGGTGGGCCATTGATACATGGATGCTGGTAGGAACACTTGCTTTCATTTTTTTTTTTCAGTACAGTTGTGTTCCTGGGTTTCCAAGTTGATACCCAGTGTATGATACCTCTTAACCTTGATAATCAGACTTTAGGGTGAAATGTTAGTTCCCATTATGCTCATGTCAGTGCTGGGTATACCATTAAATCTTAATCATTAGTAATTGCTATATACCAATTTTCTATGAATAGAATGATTTTTTTTCTTACTCAGAAGCTTACCAAAGACTCATCCTCAGTCCATTCTGAAATGGATGAGCGAACAGTCAAGGGTCACTAAGCAACAGTTAGTTTTGGAGCTTCTGAATTTCTTTAAATATTGGGCTCCAAACTCTGAAGTAACCAACAGAAGGCTTGAGAATTCTTATACACTGTTATCTCCTTAGTGCCACCTCTTTGCAGGTCCTTCTGTCATTTTGTTCTTCTAGCAATGCTATCTTATCAGAGAGGCAAGAAATGTCAGAAATCAAGAGCAGTAGTTACAAGGGTCATAGTGGGAACGCAGTGTGTAACTTCACATGATCTTGTGTTTCTCCTTCTCCTTCCACATCTGGTCTTTTTCCAAAACATGGCAGAGTCCTGTCCCCTGAATAGCTACCTATCTCAGCATCCCCTGTGCCACTGCATTAGCTCAGGCCACCAGAACTTTAGTGGCCTCCCATTGGAGCTCTTGATCTCCATCCCCTTCACTGCATTTGAAATATTTCCTAGCTGCAAACTAGATGAAGCAATTCGCTCAATAACCTGCAGCATCTTTATCCTTATGGGCCAACTCTCAGCTGACTCAGCCAACTTGCAAACTTCACCTTGCTGGCCCACTAACCTTGCCTGAGGCTGAGCTCTGGTCCTCTCCCTGGAGTCCCCATAGGAGTGCGCCGTGGCTCTCCACACTCCCCTGCCTTTGTGCACACCGGTCCCTCTGCTGAAGTGTTCTCTACTCACCTGATTTCCTATATTCATCATCACTTTCCTGTATATTTTTAGGCCTCCACTTCTTTGTACACCACCTGTCTTAGTTACTTTCTCACTGCTGAGACATAATACCCAGTTTCAGTCCACAGTCAGCTGTAGCCAAGGCAGGGTGGCTTGGAAGCAGAGAAGCAGCTTATGGCATGCCCAGGGGAAGTGGAGAGAAGAGGAAGATGGGAGGAGGGAAGTCCTCACAGGCCATGCCCTGGGTGACCTAGTTCTTCCAGTCATATCCTGCCTCCTCACAGTGATCAGCTGTAAACTCATCAGTGGATTGGTCCACTGGCAGTGGCCATGCCCTATGAGTCAGTCATCCCACAGGCCCCAGCTATGAGCTCATGGACTTCAGGAGACTATGTAGGTATGAACCGTGACACCACCTTCACCCAAGCCAAGATGAGCTAGGTTTCTCCTCCTCTGTTACATTATATATCACACCAGCTCGTAAGAGCAGATTTAAGTCTCCATTTCTCTAATGATAGTCTGTGGGTAATTAAACAATTCGTACTTTTATGTTTTTCTTGTATTCAAATTTTTTAGATATAGCTAATATAATTA
>NW_004524817.1:2469248-2494501 GCF_000260255.1 Octodon degus | reverse complement strand
AGTGGAGTTTGATCCCCAGGACTGGAAGGAAGGAAGGAAGGAAGGAAGGAAGGAAGGAAGGAAGCAAGGAAGGAAGGAAGGAAAGAAAGAAAGAGAGAAAAGAAAAAGAAGAGAGAGAGAGAGAGAGAAAAGAACGAACATTGGTTCATTTACTACAGTATATAAATTACAGGTTCACCATCCACAATCTCAAAATCCAAAATGCTTTACATTTAGAAAGTTTTTACTTCCTGACAGGATGCCACAAGTGAAAAATTCTGCACCTGATCTCAAGTTACAGGTCACAGGCAAGTGCTCTAAAATTAACTTCAGGCAGTGTGTCCAGGGTGGATATGAAGCATAAATGAATTTCGTGTTTAAACTATGATCCCATTCCCAATGTACTTCGTTATGCACATGGAAATACTCCAAAACTGGAGAAGGTGAGTAATATTTAACCTGTATGACCAGTTGGATGGGTTCTCTTCTTATTGGGTATCATTTCTGAAGTCAAAAATAAAAGGAAGACATATACTCTATCGTATTATTCACTTCTGCTCTAAATCGTATGAAGGTACCAAGTAACGTTCCCTGGTGGTGTAGACATTATAGTTTCATCAGATGTCTTCAAGCTGGGAGGAAACCATGAGCAGTAAGGAAGTAAAACCAAGCTAATCGTACCTGTTTTCACTGACAAATTTACTTTAAAATTATTATGTTATGAATGTTTCACTGTATTCTATTTTAAAATATGAGTCCATCTTTGTTTTTAACTACAAGTCAGTTCTGCTGTCTTGAGAAAGTGACTAATTTTGTTTCTTATACTCATCAAGTTTTCTGGGACTTTTCCTCCTGTGAATAATAATCACGACTGGTCTGAACCTTGATCGTGACAGGATGACGGGACTAAAAATGCCAGGCAGATCGGTAACGTGCACTTCTGGCTGTATCTGGGTGGGTCGTGTCTGTGTGACCTTGAGTGCCATCTATGGTTCCTGGTCTCTTTTTGCTCTTACACTGTTCCCAGCTCTACTTCTTGGCTGTCATGAAACAAATACAGTGTTCTGTCACATCCCTCTGCCCTCGGGCTTCTGTCTTGGAACCAGTTCACCTCGGACTGAATCCCTAAACTGATCAAATCCCGTCCTCCTCTTTCAAAGTGCAGGTGTCAGGTGTTGTGTCTCGGCGAGACAAAAGCCAGCTGACAAGTACGTATACTGAATGTTCCAAACCATGGAAATCTTGGAACGCTGAACGAAAGATTTATCTGTGTGTAAGTGAGCAACTTTCCAAACCTGGAGACTTTTGAAAGTGAAAGGGGTATGTTGACAATAGCGCAATGAAAACCTAGCGACCTGAGCTGTGGTGCGAGTCGGTGCCCCCCGTGCCCCGTCATCTCCTGTTGCGGAAGCCCAGCCCTGGGAACCTGAGTGGATGCCGCCTCCACACCTGACGCGTGAAGGCATTTTGGTGGCCTACAGGGCATTGGTGTCGCATTTTACAAAAGAGGGAACCTGGTGTAGGAAGAGTTATAGTGTCACAAGGAAAAGTAAAGATTATTTTATGCCTATGGACCTTGTGGCCGCTTATATAAGAAAACAGAATCCATGCTCTTGTCATCACTAAAGCAGAGAGTCCTACCTCTATCCTTTGCCAACAGGTGCCACTCAACTCGCTTCATCTCCTCAAGTGTGTAACATGGCAGTAGCTCAGTGCCATGACAGTAGCTCAAAACCACTGCACACAGCCTTGCCAGCTAGTCATTGAGGATCTGCTGTGTTCCAGGACCGCGATCAGCTCCTACAAGACTGGATACAGTAGTCTGGGGATTTGGTGGAGGAGGTGATAGAAACTCAGAAAACTAACATAACTTTGAAACTCTTACCTATCACCCATGTTTACCTTCTTGGATTTTCTCTTTTGACTAAATCCCTCCCACCTTTTTTGTATTTAGTACAGGTTTTACAAGGTCTCACTACACAGATCAGACTTGTAGTGATTCTCCTGTTTTCAGTGTCCCAAGTGCTGAGATTATAGGCGTGGGCCACCACACCCAGTCTCAGTTCTCAGTGTGCCCCAGGAGTGAGGCCAACACAGCATGCTGTGGATCAAATCCCAGCTGCTGTGCTCTGCCTAACCAGGCGCTTTAGCCTGCTGAACTATCTGGCTAGCCCTTAAATCCCCCTTTTGAAGGACTTCAGTCACCTTTTAATTTTTCCCACTGAGATACTGGTCACTTGGAATTTATAACATTTTTTAAAGTATCTGAAATAAGCCAAATTTTCTCAGTAAAGAAAGTGAGACTACATGGCATGGAAAAGGAAGAATTGACACTACTCCCATGAGACCATGTTTTCTGTGAAGGTTAATGTTATTAGTGTAATATATTTTTAAAATAAATTTAGGTAGTTTTTTCTTTCACTGTTTTCCATCTGAAAACCTTTCCTACCTCTGGGTCAAAAAATAAATTCTACGTAAGTAATGTGTTGCATTCAGAACAGTGGCTGCCAAATTTGAGGGGATCCATAACAAGATAATTAATTATCCAGTAATAAGAGGCCTTATTGGTGTGAAGGAGATAAAACAGATGGTGGGAGAAGACGGATGGGGCAGTCGAGATACAGTGTGGGGCACGATTTGTCTTTTGGGCTCCGTGGGGTACAGTACCTGAGCACCACCCTCCCTCCTGTGCTGGGTCCTGCTGAGTTGGTTTTTCTCGCTCCATCCTTCCTCTCCTGCCACCTACCACTTAACTCCCGAGACTCAGCTGCCCTTCCCCACTGCTGCTCCGCTCATTGGACAGTCAGTGAAACAAGGGACAGGAGGGCAAAGGTCTTCTCCTCTGCGACCTTGGACACAATGCCAGCATCTGTGGCGCCCCCAGGCCCATCTCATGGAGCAAACCAGGCTGCCATTACCCTTGTCCTGACATTGTTTTGGGGGACACAGACATAGAGCTGTTGAAGACTTTTAGATTCACTTAGAATCAGTTAAAATAAGCCAATATGATATGCAAGCATCACAACCTTTTTGTTAATTTTTAAATTTTTAAGTCCTGAACTGAAGTCTTACATTTTCCTAGTGCAAACATGATGGCGTATCAGTGAAAAACATACACAAGTAACAGCTACTATTCCCCTGTGTCAAGAGAGTATCCCTTGTGCCTAATCAAGTTTCCCAGTAATTAGAAGGCACACTTTTAGTGAGCTAAATATTTGAAGGTAGAGATTACAGGACTTTACATTGATTTTTTTAAAAATAGAGTTACCGCATTTTACCAACTGCCGCCATCAGGCCGCATTTACAGCCCTGTGAACGTCCTAGTGCTTGCTGAGGTTACCAAGAGGGATGATGTGTAGGTTTCACATACATTTGTTTAAACAGCTATTTCTGAAGCCTTTATCACTCGTGCACTGAGAATAATCCAGTTAAGACACCACCATAGCAAAAAAGTTGCCCCTTCCTCGTTAAAAAAAGAACAAGCTTTGATCTGAGGAAGTAAGCAGTCACCTTGCTGTCCCACCCTTTCAAGACCAAGCCCATCTTTTATCATTTAAAGTAGAGCTCCCTAAAATAGATCACACTGACAAGCAGTAATTACTGACAGCTGCATTTAATTAGCAAAGCAGACTCCTGCTCTTGACAATAAAGTATTATTGCACGTTTAGCATCAGCACCAGCAGTGGAGGTGACTTTGCTAACATAAACCTAGAAGACCTGTTTTATTATTTTTAATTTAAATAGACACAAGTTTGGCTGGAATTGAGTTTATCCTGTGTGGGAGTGTCCATGGTTTTACACAAAGAAAAACAGTAGCTGTGAAATGTTTTTCTTTTCCTTTTTTTTTTTTTTTCAGGGAAACACGCAGATTGTTCCAGGATGAAAAGTAGCTTGGGGCCAGGCTGCTATCGGCTGTCGGGGATCCCCGTCTGTGAGCCCTGTGCTCTTGTGGTTGAGAGTGTGGAGGTGTTTGGAGGTCAGAGATAGAAACAACGAACTCTTCTATGTTAGTAATTTGTGATTAAAGCCTGCCTGCTCCTCTGCCCTAAGCACACTCTGGGCTAGATGGTATTTGAGACATAAGTGTGATGAAATTTAAGACTTCGTATACACCTTCAATTTTAAAAGTGGGTGCATCTTCTCTTCACTCTTTCTTGTAGTGGCTGAGCTTGGCTTTCTCTCATTACTCAGTGCTCCGTGTCCCACCATTCCTTGATCTTTCATCCAGCCGTTCTTGGTAAGTGTGGGTCTGTAGGTCTCTGGGCTGCCTGCGAGAGGCTTAATATTTTGAGTAGCACCAACTTCACATCGTTGATTTATAAAGCTGCCAATGTTGTGATTGTGCAGGTGACTTTGACTTAAATGACATTTTCTGTTTTCATTATTTAAATATGTTACTCAACATCTATAAGTAATTTGGCTTCTTAAGACATTATCTGTACGGCCAGCTCTGTTACTCAGTATATTGTCTAACACTCATGTCCTCCAAACTCCAAATACTTACTGGGGGCCTAAAATCCAAATTAAAAAAAAAAAATATTGCAATGTCTAGAAATTATTTTTAGCAGTCTCGCATAGTAAATCTCACAGTGCTGTTGTTAATCTAGACATTAACAATATGCAATATAGCAACCGCTGTTGATTTTCTATCATCTTGTCTTGAAATTCTGTATTTTTTTAACGTTTTTTAAATTTTTCTATTCTCTTTAAAAGTATGTTGGGCCGGGGAGATGGCTCAGTAGAATAAGCACTTGCCTGGCAAGTGCAAGGGCCTGAGTTTAATCCCCAATTCTACAAAAAAATAATAAATAAATAAATAAATAAATGTATGTCATAACTGAAAAGTAATCTAAATGGCATTTACTTCTCAAACTGTATGAATTGACTTAATATAAAATATTGCCAGCTTATAATTTGCCATTTTAAATGTTATATTAACAAAAATCAGGAAAAAATTAAAAATAAATAAAAATAAAAATCAGGGCTGAGGAGCTAGCTCAGAGTTCTAAGTTCCTGCCTGGCAAGCACAAGAGCCCGGGTCTGATCCCACTTCCGCATGCCCTGCTGGCTCCTTTGCCAAACCAGCCACTGAAACTGGGTGTGGTGGCACACACCTGTAATCCCAGCACTGGGGAGACTGAGACAGGAGGATCACTATGAGCCCAAGCTGCGTAGCGGGACCCTCTACCAAATAAATAAGTAAAAAATTAGAAATAATAATAAAATAAAAATCAATTTAAGTAGTCATGGCAGTGAAAGGCAAGATGAGTATAAAGAAAGCAACTCTAATTGACCCCCAAACTGTTCTCCATTTGGAAGTGTTTAAAGCCTCTTTTGTTTTTCTGGTTTCTCCCACTCACCCTGTACTGGCCAGAAGCGAGGGGCCGAGGGGGTTGCCCAAGGACATGCAGCTGGCAGCTCTGGGCCAGCCAGGCCAGACTGCAGCCCCCAGCCTACAGTCCACAGGGATGTCACCCTCGCTGACCTCACCACCCCACATCAAGGAATATTAATTTATAGGACTTGAGAAGGTGTCCTCATTTACAAATACTAACAAGTATAAGGAAAAAACAGTTCAACAGCATGTCTGCATTCTCGGGGAATTTATTCAAAGTAAATTGTAAAATACAGCAGTTATTAAATCTAAATATCTATGTGGGCACTCACTTCAGATCATTTAGGAGTTGTTTTCAGTACTAAGCCATTAAGCTTCACTGATACCCTAAAGTTAAAGCCCTAGTGAATTCTACAATATTCTAGTATTAAAATCACACTAAGAGTACAGGTTTATTTTTATTTTGTATTTATCCACCAACTAGAAACAGGAAATTCTTCCCTGAAAATTGTTCTAGGACTCAAAGGCACTGACTGAATGGAACTATTGTGATCACTAAAACTGGGTATGTTTGACAGCTCAGTGTTTCACCTGTAACCTTTCCCAAGCTCAGATCTATACAATTGAGAAATACTACACAACTACTCTAATGACTGTGCTAGCTCATACATTTGCACTGCGGAATGGAGACTCAAATATTCACTTCAAGAATATGTTAAATTTTAATATCATTATGAATCAGAATTCCGTTTTTAGTCATGAGGCCAACAGTTATTCAGGGCCTCATGTACGCAACAGAGATGAATAGTAAAGTTGTCTGGCTTCCAGGAATAAAGTAGTAAAGTAAATCATCAGGTTACAATTACATGAATGTAATTGGGATAGCTCAGTGGACTAAAGCTTTTGCTTAGGCAGAGTGCAGCGACAGGGTTCCGTCCTCAGCGTGCTGTTCTGGCCCCGCCCCCAGGGCAAGCTGAGACAGGGAATGAGGCTGGGCTTGGTGGCCCACACCTGTAATCCCAGCACTCGGGAGGCTGAAAACAGGAGAATGAGTCCAATCTGTGTAATGAGACCCTGTAGACCCTGCACTAAATACATTAAAAAAAAAAAAAAAAAAAAGTAATTGCCAACTTGCCACCGAGGGCTGAATATTTTTTTCACCAGTGTAGCATAAGCATAATAAATAAGATATGGCACAAAATAGCTACGCAGTGAAAGCTCACTGACTTAAATTGCGTATGAAGTGCCACAGAGAAGAGCAGAGGAAGAGAATGGGCTGTAAGAGGGAGAAGTCTGAGGGAGTCACCCTGCACGTGCGCAGAAAATCTGAATAAAAAGTAAGTTGAGCAAATCTCACTGCGTCGCATACACCTGCCTAAGGTGGAGTGGGTTTGTCTTTCCCTTTTGGTTTCGTTTTGTTTAGTTTTTTGTTTTGTCTTAAAACCTGCCTTTTCAATAATTAGAATAAGCATGAATTTGACAGGAAAAAATGTTAAATAATTTGAATCTTTGAATGCATCAAAACCTTGTGCCACCATTCTTCATTTCTGAGCGTGTTTTCCATGGATAACAGACATTTCCACAATCAGTTTTTCCTCTACAAATTACCAATCAAATCATTTTCTGAGCCCAACCCACCTAGCAAACAGTTATTATTTCAGTTACATCTCTACTCTACCATAGTTTTGAGCCAGTTGCCTAATTTAGGTTAATATTGGGCTAACCAACCTTTATTCCACATTTAGAGTTTAGCTGTCATTCCATGCAGCTTAGACTATGGTCTAAACAGTTTCTTTAACCCTGTACCAACCATATCTGGATGACCAACTGTATCCCACTGACTTGTGCAAGTGTCTGGGCTGTAACCTTGAATCAGATCTTGTCCTGAAGGAGATGTGTGGGTCTCCCTTAGACACTAACCCCAGCAGTTCATTCATGCAGAAACAGAAGGATTCCACTAATACAGTAAATGGCTTCATACTCAAAGGCAATCCGAATGGTCTTTTAGAATCATTGTCTAAATGTTCCTTTCCTTTGATTATTGGCTTGAAGTCAACTATAGATATCCCCTGAGTGTATAACCACTGTTTTCTACTTGGGCAATGTTTCACTGACTAGATACATGACAAATTGTCTTAGGTCATAATTTCCCTTAAGTTGGGTGAGATATTTCATTAGTAATTAGAGCCAACAGAAGGCATGAAAGGTGATCTCACAGAGATGCAAATGAGAGAGGCTCCCAGAGAGGTGTGTTCCAGCCTCAGAGCCCATTCCTGGGGCCCCTGAACTTACTCGTTGAACGTTGTCTGGTGCACAGGCACCATGTGGATAGCGTCTTAGTATACTTTTTGCATCCAGAATGGTTGCTTCAAATATTGGAGTCTACTCTGGATATAGGAAGCCAACAGCATGAAAATGAGTCAGTAACTGAAAAGTGATGGCCTGCATGTGCAAGGAATTTATTTTTATGGACAAATATCTGCAGGAACTATAAAGAATAAATTCCATCCCACATAATAATGAAATAATTTGAGGGGCAGGGCATTAAATTTTTTGAAAGTTGGAATCAGAGCCATCAAGCTAATGTTGCATCAAAATTTTTTTAGGTCCAGAGATTTTGTTCTATTGTACTGTGATTAAATGTCAGAAATCATGTGCAAATGATGAATAAAAGTGATGAACTGAGACCAGAAAGCTACCCGAGTCAGAAACTCCCTGCCCCTGCAGGGCCAAGTTAGAGATGAGAGTATTCAGAAAAGATATTAAAGGAAACATAGGTATAAGTCCTTCTCATGATCTAGGGGCTAAGAAGCTCTCTGGCCTTTCTCATCCAGGCATTAAATTAAATGCCAGGGAGACCTGGCAGCCCTGTTGCCTGAAAAAGAACTGGAGTCATTAAGCGTTTGTGAAAACGTGTGAGCTGTCCCAATTTTCGTGCAGCAATGACCACAGCCAAGGATGGGCCCTTCCGTGTCCCCTGGGTACCAGCTACTGCCCTTCTTCTTCTCTTTGAATCTCATGCTCTTGGACACAACAAAGGACAGGGCTAGGTCTCTGTTCTCACCTGCTCTTGCAAGGACTTCCTCATGATCTTTGTTGACAGAAAGAGGCAAAATCTCTTCCTCTCCCTTTCCCTCCAAAACTGTCTTTCAGAACTTGTCATCCATAAATGTCAAACTTTTTTCTTTTGAGAATCTTTGAGATAATTTCATTCCAAAAAAAGAGCTATTGTACCTTTCAGATTTTATTTACTCTTCTAGCAAGGCAATATGATGTGTACACTTGTGGGTCTGATTTATTTCACTTATGAGTATAGTCTCTAATTGCATCCATTTGCCTATAAAAGCCTCAAATTTATAATTTTTTATGGCTGAGTAATACTTCATTATGTAAAAATGAAGTATTTTTATCTATTCTTGGATGGATGGCTATTTGGGTTATTTCCAAGATTGAGCGATGACAAATTGTGTTGCTATAAACATGGGTGCACGTATATCAGGGTGGTATGATGTTTTCAGTTGTTGAAAAATACCCAGGAGGGAAATAGCTGGGTTGAATGGGACCTCCAGTCCTAGCTTTTTGAGAAATCTCCACACTGATTTCCATATTGGTTGCACCAGTCTGCACTTCCACCAAAAGTGAACGGTCCTTTTATCTGCACAGCCTCTCCAGCATTTGTAACTGGCTGACTTCTTGATGAGAGCTGTTCTTTTGGAGTGAGATTGAATCTCAGTGTTGTTTTAATTTGCACTTCTCAAATGACCAATGATGTTGAAT
Organism: Octodon degus; assembly: GCF_000260255.1. Classification (NCBI taxonomy): domain Eukaryota; kingdom Metazoa; phylum Chordata; class Mammalia; order Rodentia; family Octodontidae; genus Octodon; species Octodon degus. The sequence continues at coordinate 2,485,410 of NW_004524817.1, read as the reverse complement.
ATTTTTTGATATGTTTATTTGCATTTTTATTTCTTCATCTGAGGAGTATATATCTGTGAGCCACCACGCTTGTATACCCTGGTTAACTAACTCCAAGTACTTTAGTTTTCCTTCTACTGAGAGGAACAGTAATAAAATAGGCCTTGATTGAGTAGCCATTGTGATCCACATACCATGTAATACCTGTGACAAGCATTCACCATTATCTCCACAACATTCCTATTTGCTAGATTCCATATTCTGCCTTTATAGGTGAGGAAAATAAAGCTTAAACTGAATTTGCCCAAAGTTGAGTCTAAGAAGAGGTATGGACAAGAATTGAATTCCTGTCTTTCTGTTTCTGTGAGTGCTGGCTCCTGCCACCAGTTGCACACTATAAGACACAATGACAAGTGTTTTGATTTCTAAGCATCCCTTCTCTGTTAATACTAATAAGAAAATTGATGGTTTTATACATAAAATCCCCCCCTGCCAAATAGTTACCCAACGATGAATCCTCAACCCCTTAATAATTTACCACTTCATATGTAGCAGGTCAACTCATATATGCTCTTTGTTCTGTGCCAGTTACAATCATGCCCTGTGAATTTCCCCTCATGCTATGTAAACAAGGATTCATTGTAGTGTGCGGCTTCTGACCATGAGCTCCATCATTGAGGTGATAGATGTCCAGGCTCAATGTCCTAACCCCTCAAAGCTGCATTTCTCCCCTGCCGACTCTGTCTGCTGCAAACTGGAGGGCGCTGCTTCAGTCTCTCTGTTCTCTGGGACCTCAGCTGTCACAGCAACATTCATCATGAACATTGGTGGTCTTGTGGCACAGAGGAGGCAGAGGGAGGGCTCTGGAGGACATGCTGGCGGGGAAAGAGACACAGGTCACTGGCCTCACCTTACTGGCCAAATCAACTCCCATGGCCAGGCCTGACATTGAGAGACAGAGAAATGTAATTCTCCCACAAGAAAGAACAACACATGTTTGGTAAGTTCACTGCCCCTAATTGAATGTGTGCTGTGTCTCAGTAGCGTTTTTAGTCTTTAAACCTTCCAAGAGATTGGGAACTATAGATAACAAGAGGAAGCCAAACAAGCTGGGAGAAATTCTCCTCAGTGCTACTTTAGCAACTTCTGTAGAAATGACCTCCAGGGTTCAGGAAAGGGCCTGAGTCCTTTCAAAAACAGGTTTCTTCACATATATTGCTTTTTACTGAAATGGATTTTAGTCTTTATCACCAGGGAATTTATAGGCTGCACTGTTGCCTTTTTGAATATAGAATATATATTTAGAAATTGGAATCACTTTCTCTGATGTCAGTTGTGCAGCTGATTTTTTTAATGTGTTATGTGAGCAAATGTAGATTGAACCATCAACACAGTGCAAGGAAAGCGCAGGCCCATCTGTCTCTTTCAAACCTGATTAGGGAAGGTGGTGAAGACAACACTTTTGGTATGGACTCAGAATTAAGGTTAAGTCACTTTGAAGCCAGGCAACTACCAAAGATTCATTTATTTTGAGGGTTGGAGTGAAACAAATTGAAAATATATACACATTTCCAAAGATCCATTATGTTGCCACTTTAAAACCCCATTTATGCTTCAGTTGTGAAGGAAATACATTTTCAGGCTCAGGAGTTTTTGTCCCCTGACTTTGATGATCAAAATTCTGAAGTGGCTAGCAGTTCTATTGCTTGTAGTTAATGCTTTTGCCAAGAATTAAACAACAGGCTATCAGGAAAAATTCTTCATACTATCAAACATTGTATATGTAAAAAAAAGCTGTAGGTCACAACATAAATGGCATCAAGCAAGTTTAATAGCGATGATAAGAAAAGAAGTCCCATTTATGGTATGATGTTTAATAATCTGAAAGACTGTTCTATCAAGTCACTGAGCTATTAAGTAACCAGAAAGTATAAGGTCGGTTTATTTTTCCCACCTCCTTTTAGCATGGGATTTAGAGACATACTATGATCGGATATTAACAGGCAAAGATATATGTGTCTGTGTGCAAAATGGTACATTGACGTTCATCTTAGTATTCCACATTGTGCCAAATCTAATACTTTGAAGTTGACCTCATACTATATTGCTATGGTTCTGATATTATCCTAAATACAGCTTGAAAGAACTTTATAGGCAGTGATTTTGTACCATTAGCACAAATGATAGCCATTCAGTGGAATGGAGCCAATGAACGTGTGGGGAAGGGAGTCCTTGGATTTCTCTGCTTACGCTCTGACGGGGTACACAGAACGTGGAGAGTAGTGACTCAAGCAGAGATCGCTGAGCCCAAACCAGTTAACAGAGACAGTAACTGAGAGACAGATCTGTTATCTCTAGCCGGGTTAAAAAGACTCTAAGAAAAACTTTAATATAACTAATGAAGAAAAAAAAATCAAGGGAAAAAAGAGGAAATTCCAGGTAAGGGTAGGTTTGTGAAACACAGCGTTTGGCAGAAGGAATGATGAAGCCACAGCTTAGCAGCTTTCAGGCACGGTGCCAGGCACTTCACGTTTTCATCTTCACAGTGGTCCTAGTGAAGATGGAGGATTCCACAGTGCAGTAGGGGGAGCACAAGAAGCTTAAAGTGGTTGAGTAAAGAGGCCACACAATATCAGGCAACACACAGAGCCAAAATTCATTAAATCCATTTCTTCCTTAACAAAAAAAAAAATATTTGTTGAGATCTCCTAGGCACTGTGATAGTACTGAGTGAGCAAAAGAAGAAACACTTCTGTCCTCATGGAGCTGTATTTCCTACAAGTAACAGTTTTCTATTTGGATTTTAATCACGCAAGCATCTTTTTGTTTTTCTCTTCAAATAAATTACTATATACCCACTTCCCTGGTACACAAATCAGATAAAGCGGTGGTGGCAAGGGGTTTGGAGCGCCACACAGTCAGCACTGCCCTGGTCTTCCTCAGGTCACATAGACCCTGTTGATGCCACCAAAAAGGCACACATACCCATCAGGGATCAGGATGTGGATCCAAGTGGGGGAAGGGTGAGTACTAGACTGAAAGAACCATCTTACGATGAAATTACAGTAGTGTTGGAATGAGAGTTTTCAGAGTGGGGAGAATGACAGAGGATAAGAAAGCCTCCTGGGCAGCTATTTCAATAACTTCTCTGATGTGGTGGATACTGAATAGATTCAGAAAGATTCATAACATAAGGAGTCAGTACAGAAAGGAAAACACTGTGCATTAGAGAAGAGTTATAAGCTGGGTGTGGTGGTGTGCACCTGTGGTCCCTGTTACTTAAGAGGCTGAGGCAAGAGGACCCCTTGAGCCCAGGAGTTTGGGGCCAACCTGGGAGACATAATTAAACCTTTTCTCAAAAAAAAAACAAAAAAAGAGAGAGGAAGGAAGGAGAGTGGGAGGGCAGAGAGGTGATAAAAATTCTGCTTTATTTATTCTTGGAAGTGATTATGGTACTATGATAGTTTATAGTATGAGCCCTCTGTATATCTCTCTGCGTCCATGTGGTGCCAAGTGCGTTTCATTTTTGTTGGTCCTGACAACAACATGATGTAGTAATTCTTTTGGTTCCAAGGGGTTCATTTATTTGTCCCTATACCCCTACTAGGTAGTAAGAGGTCAGGTGGACATAAGAGCTCAGGTCTGCTATAAGCAAGAACCTGAGTGCTCAAAGCTCAGAATGTGACCTGCGAGTGGGGAAGGGAACAAGGCGGTGGTAGTCATTCAGAGATGGGAACAGCAATTTGAGAACATGGGTTTGCATACAGAAGTAAGAAATTACTGTGTGCAGAGCCTTGGGGGGCTGAGTCAGTGCCCTGTATTTGACTGATACAATTCTGCCAAAGCGCAATTTTTTGTTGTCAGTTGCTTTTAAAACTTTGTTTAAAGAGCCTGAAGTTAGATTCCTGAGAACAAGTGTGAGGGAGAGAAAAAAGTAGCACTTGGAACAAATGAGTGAGGAGTAGGTAAATAAATTAGAAAGTAACTGTGGAAGATTTTTAAAGTCAAAAGAGAGTGAAGCTGAACTGAAGCATTATTAATTATTGTAATATTCACGTTGCTGTGGCCAGTATTGACGCACCAGCTATTTAATGCCCCACCACCACCATACACACCTCACGGGCTGCATGTAGAGTGCACAAAACGCGCTCCACTCCCCAGTGTGGGGAGCCGTGGGTGGTGAAGTGTTTGGCGCTGGAGACAAATGAGCAGCGGCAGGTCCTGTGGGGGCACAGGAGTGGCATCTGCTCACCTGCAGCAGGCGTACCTCTCACCAGTTGTGTGTGTCAGAGCTTGTAGTTAAACCTTTCAAACAGGAAAAGCCAGCAACTCACTTTCAACGCAGTGTTCGTGTCCAGCATTTGGATTCACCGCGGTGTCAGTGAGGACATCTTGTTTTTTCTTGCTGGTGTGTGAACATTTTAGTATGTTTCAATTTCACAGACACATCGCAGGGGGATCGCCAGCCACGCCAACTAAAGTGAGCGCCCTCTCCCTGTGATTTTTCTTTGCCTCACTCTCCAGTTCACTCGCAGTCACCCTCATTCTGTGTTGCTTTGACAGCCCCTAGGACTACCTGGGGGTGTCTCACGGCACTGCATCTTGGTGTCGCTTCCCAACTGAAATGTAAGTTCTACAAAGGCAGCACCAGCAGGCCACTGTGATCCCAGATGGATCCATGCCAAGCCTCTCACCACAGGTACTTCCTATTTGGTAAATGAGCAGGTGGATACATGAAATGCCCTCATTAACCTAGATTAATAGACAGAAGTCCCCAAACACTGTTAAAATATAACATCCATAGATAGTACCTAAAATCTTAATGGTAGATTTTTGTTTTTACTCTGACTTTAAGACTTTATAGAGTTCCTGTGCATTCCAGTGTGGCCCTTCATCCTTAGGAGGGGCAGTAGGTAGACTGCAAGCTTCGCTTGCTCCAGTATGCCCATGACTGGCCTGGTCGGTAAATCACGAAGGGAGGGCGCTGGGGGAGGAAGCGCAGGTCCAAAGGGTGTTTCTGCCACCACTGACCGCTATATTTTACCAAAACTGGAAAGAAAGTTATTTATAGCTTTGCTAAGATCTCAGACATAAAGTCCACCACTAGATATTTTCACATTTTAAAAGAATTGAGAATCACAGAAATGAAATTGCTCACACAAAGCCACTTCACTGATAATTTTAAAAATCTTAGCTATAAAATCAGATCTTACAAACTAACTTCAGTGAGTTTCCTGTTAAAATACAGTGTAGTTACTTATTTTTCTATAAAATTCTCACTTTATGTACCAAACTATGTAAATGCTATATAACAGTATTTTGCCCTTAAAATTCAAAAAGAAGAAAAACCAAAACAACTGTTTTGTCTCTTGTCACATAAGCTAATCTAAAACATTGTCATATAAAGTGACCTAAAACATTTTAGTTTGTGTAAAATATGGAGAAAAACTTGTTCATGCCTCCACAATCTTAGATATATACTGTGATTGTAGTTCAGCTGACTTGTTTATGTAAGGGAGATTTTTTTCCCCTGAGCATTAACTGCAGAACATAGAATTAAGGTTTAAATACATGTCTGTCAATCCGATAATGTAAATTTTTGGCCTGTACAATGTAGATTCTCTTCTGAGATCTTTTGTTTTGCTTAATTCTTTTCACTTTTGGATCAAGTTGTCACTTGAGCCCTTTTGAGTGTATCTGGAACCGGCTCCCTTTTTCTGTTTTCTGTTTCTTATCCCCTTGGGATTAAACAATCATCAGCTTGATTTCAGTGCTCTTCTGATACGCGACAGAATACACAGTGCTGGATGTGGTCCAGGCCCACGTTATACTGATGTCTCCCCTCCTCCGGCAGATGGCCAGTGTGGAGTCTGCTTTCTGGGCACCCTTAGTTTGGAGCTGCTTCCTGCTTTGTTGGTTGATTGCAACTGGTAGCAGGACTGTTAGAAGACTAACTTGCGAAAGCAGATGGCATGATGGGATAATTCAGACAAATAATTGTCTGTGCACAGGGAAGCTATTCAAGTACAAAACCAATTTCTATTGCCTTGAAAAAAGGTGGCAGGTGACAGAAGAACCTTTCTCACTCAGGACCTAATTCACTTTGTATTACAGTAAGTCCAGTAGCTGTTCATAGAAAGAGTTACACGCCTGCTTCCATTTTCCATAATGGCTCTGCAGGTTGGTCCATAGCATGAATGAAACAATGGGGCTTTGCAAATCCTTGGCAGCCTGTGGTGACCTTCAGGAGCCAGGAGATGCTCCACTGACTGAAGAAAGAGTTGAGCTGCTGCCAGGGAGTGCAGCAGACACAGAAGTAGACTTCCTGGAAGGAAAGCTGCTAGCCGCAGCTCAGATAAGGAGAATGAAGAAGAGATATTATAAGGTGTTTCTGTGCAGAAATTAAAAATCAATGAGAAAAATTCAGATGAGAAAACATATTTCCTTCGTTTTCCTAACACGCTTGATGTTCTTACAGACTGCAGACTGTACCCTGTTGAAAAACATACAGGAAAATAAAACCTAGACATTTTCATAAGCTAAAGTAAGAGAGAACTCATAGTGGTAATAGTGTTTTACAGTTAAATTGCTTTCTGCACAAAGCCTTAGTCAATGGAGCATATATTTGAAGATTTTTCACATTTATAATGAGATGCATATGCTCCATTTTTAATACTCTTCAAGATTACTTACATTTCTATACTGTACAAAAATAATTTAATGTAGCAAGGTTCCAGGAGATTATTGACAAGCTAAAATGTTCTCTTAAATTTGTATCTAAGATCTAGATGAGATAAGGCAGCACAAGTCTGAAAACATTTTTTTTTACTTTTATAAGGAATGAAAAGAATTGCAGTAGATAGAATAGACAGATAGTCCATATGCTAATAGCAATTTCATTAAAATCCTTACAAGCAAAACTAAAATAGTTATAAAACTGTCCTAATGATACATGTTTGTATAATCTACAAATGAAAATTTATCTGCACAAATAGAACTGCTCTGACATCCACAAGTGCCCTTTTGTTCATATGTTGTCCAAAACTTTTAAGTTCTTAATTCTCATTAAAATAACTCACTGTAATTATACTAAAACAAAAAATAGTGGGGGAAAGAGGCAATATAATATCACAACATTAAAAGTATCCTCATTTTAATCTTGTTTGAAAAAATACTCCTAGGATGCTTTGCAACTCTCAAGAGCTTTTTCCTTCCTTGTTCTTTTTCACAGTTAGTGACCTACATAAAATCTATGCCAAGTTTTAAATCTCAAATTTCTCAATGCTCAGCATGAATAAAAAATGAAGTAGTAGGTTTCATGTGCACATACTGTCTTTCTATGAAGAATGCATATGTAGAAGAAAAAGTTGGAAAGGATATTCAGTTACTTTAGTCCTTCTAAATTTTTTTTATCATATTCACTTAGAAATTTGATGAAACTGGGCCCTGTCTCCAGAGCTAAAATAGAGCACATACACAGAAGCATACTGGATTTAATTTCAGAGTGTTTGCCAGCTCTATCCATTTCCAAGCATTTTTTGGGCCCATGGAGGCAAATAAAAGAACTCCTTTTTGGTTTTTTTTCAACAAATTGCTCAAAAACAAACAACAACAAAACCCTCCATTCCATTAAATCTTGAAGCGTATGTGTAGATTTCAGGCTTGACCATTGCTTTGTATACAACTTCAGCAAGGCCAGCTTGCTACCGCTGAGCTTCTCTCTCTGTAATGTGTCAACTCGGGAGTCATCTCTGTCTACTTCCAAGGCAAAGATTCTTCAAGTGTGGTGTCTGGATGAGCTACAGTGGCCTCATTTGAGAACTTGTTAGAAGTGCATACTCCTAGGGCATCACCCCATAGCTACTGAATCAGAAACTTGGGCTGAATCACAGACATTTATTTATTTTAATTAAGAAGAATTACGGGTGATTGTGCTGTGAGAAATCTCCTTGCTGTAAACCTCTGTAGCCAAAAATCTATTTTTAATGACTTGAATTCTGTGCAATTTACATATAATAAAATGTACATGTTTTATACATACATTTTGGTGAGTCTTGACATATCTATGTATCCATTCATCAACCACTAGAATCAAAATATGGACCTTTTTTTCCATCTCTCTAGAAAGTTTTCCCATGTACATTTGCAGGTCATCCCTACCACCTGTCTGGGAAACTGGATTCCCTATTTATCACTGTAAATTAATGGTGCCTGTTCTAGAACTTTATGTAAATACAATCATGCAACCTGTATATGTTCTGACCAGTTTTTTAAAACTTATCCAGCTTGTTGGGTAACGAGTTAATTTCTTTTTAGTCCCAAGTAATGATCCATTATATGTTTGGTTTTTTTTTTCTTTGTGGATGCACACCTACTCCAGCATCGTTGGAGCTTCATATAAGCATTTGCTTTTACTTTACTAAAGTAATTTGCTCTAGTCTATAAGTTTAAGACTCTTTTCTATTATTCTTAGATTTTTAATGGTGGTTCCATTAAATAATGCTGTTTGAAAACATATACAAAAAATACAGCTATCAGTAGTAGTCTAAATATAAATATTAGTTTGGCCTAAAATTCAATAGAAAAAGGAAAAGAAAAAATGCTTTTAGGTAGAACTCTACCTCATTGAATGGTGAATCTGGAACTTTTTAATAGTGTCTCACATGTTGTTGAAAGACATTATGTAGTAGGGAAAGATAAAATACTACTGGTCTTCCAGTGCTAAATTGAAAGTAAAATGATTTAAATAATGAAATATTTAGTAAACTATATATTGATTTATTCATGGCCACAAAATATATTTTGCTTAAAATATCTTTTTAAGTTATAGCAATTTTTAAAAATAGCTCTATTTTAGTGTGATGTTTATTTTAAAAATTGAGATGTTATTGAAAAAGAGATTAATTAAAATCAGCCATTATTCTGAAAATGTAAACTCGAAATGTCCTTCCAGATGCATAAAATCAAAATGGAAACATTCTCTAGTTGTAATTGTTTTCCTTACATGTCTTGCATCTTAGTAAAGATCAGAATGATACATGTATTGGATAACAATTTCTCCAGGAATGAGGATAACAATAAAACATATATTTTTTTGTTATTCTGTTTTACTTTTCATTGTGAACATTACTGATATAGAGAGGCAGGTAGGTAGATATGTAGGTAGGTAGGTGGACAGAGGATTTTTTTTTTTTTTTTTTTGGTGCCAGGGGTCAAAAATCAAGACCTTGTGCTTTCCGGGAAGGAACTTATGCCACTGAGCTATCTCCCTGGCACAAAACACTACTATTATTAACAGCTTACTATGAGTAATTTTGCATTTTTTGTTTCTTTTAAATAGTAGTACTCCTTCAAGGAATGAAACTGATAGTTCCATTTCTTTTTCTTTCTTTCTTTTTCTTTTTTTTTTCTTTTTTCTTCGAGATGTGGCCTCACCTTGAAGTCATTATGTAGCCTAGGCTGAGATCAAACTCAACAAGATCCTCCTACCTCAGCTTCCTATTTAATGTATTTATTTTTTAGTTTGAATTTTTAATTTTGCTTGACTTTGGCTGTATGAGGATATTTAACATATTGGGACACTTACAATCTGAAAGTAAACCAGAAAGATTCCAAACAATGTCTATTTTTCCAGGGAATTTGAAGACTTTAAAGAGTTTATGTGTGTGGAACTAACTAAAATATTCTGTTGAACTTTCTTATCATTGAAAATTATGAGAAATGTCATCCTATCATTAATCCTATCATTAATTATACATGCCTCAAATATCTACTGTGTATAAGACCCTTTATATATGCAAAGGAGTTGAAAGAAAATGCTAGGTACCATGAAAGAGGAGAAAAGAAAATCTATTTAGTGAAAAAATGATATTTTTCTTTTACTAAGACATTTAAAATAATTTTGCTTTTTTCATTTTTGTATTTTAAGGAAGCTTCTACAGGGTGTTCAGGGTCTCATTACTACATCGGACTCAGTGATCTGCCTGTTTACAGCCTCCCAAGAGCTGGGATCACAGGTGTGTGCCACCACACCCAGTCTCAATTGCCATCTCAGCACGCCCCAAGGGCGGGGCCAGCGGGGTAGGCCCAGGGATTGAACCCCCAGCCCCTGTGCCTGCTTACAGGCGCTTTAATCTGCTGAGCTATTTGGCCGGCCCAATTTCGGTTTTTGTGGCCAGGGAAGTGCTTATTCTACTGAGCCATCTCCCCAGCCCCCAATTTTTTTTTTTAATACAACTGAATTTCAAAACTTCTTATGTCATTTTATTTGCTGTTCCTCACTCCAGGGTCTTTATGACACTTAGAGATACATGAATTATTTAATTTATAGTCCTTCTGGAAAAAAGTTCTACAGTCCAGTTTTTTTTTTTTTTCTTATACAACTGCCTCCCCTTGACCACTGTCATATAATGGAGTCAATCTTTCATCTGTTTATTGAGTAGCATATGATAAATGCACTGAATGCCTCAGGTACCTGGTACCCGCATGGGGTGGAAGACTTGAAGGTTCTTTTACATGACGTCAGCTTTTTCCTAGCCATCTCTCATGTATCTGCTACTGTAATACAGGGAGAAATTCCCTGAGAGGCTTGCGCTGACTGTGCTGTGCACATTACCTTTAACCACTTCATGTCAGGCCTGTTCAAAAATATGAGTCAGTGTAAGTGTAGAGACCTTTATCTTTAGATTTTTATATTTATGAAACAAAAATTGGAAAAGAGTTCTGGCAGGCAGTATTCAACACAATTGTTTTTGGTTTAAAATGTTTAACAGTCTTGGAGCCAAGACAAATGTAGTACTGTATTTTCATTGTCTTTTGCCTCCTATTGAAAAGTGAACATTTTTAACACTAAAAGATAATTGAAGTTTTTAGCCCAAGGTTACTACTTAATTCATTGGGTAATATCATTAGAAAATATGGATAGCATTGATTGATAAGTCACTCCCAATTTACTTTTCCCCTATTAAATGTTTAGCTCTATAGCCTAGGAAGTTCTCTGTCCTTTGGGTGTCTCAAAACTTTCCTTATGTTGTGCATGCCATCCTATTGGAGATTTTATTTCCTTGGATGCATGTTTCTCATAGTGTGGTCAGGGACACCATGTTCCTCAGCACCTACTTATAGAAAGCCAGCTTCCTTGGCCCACCCTCTTCTGGACCTCATCTCTAGAGGTGGGACTCATTTCTGCACTGCAGTCACATCGAAGACGAGCGTGACCTCCAACACTGATCAAGAAGTGATGCTTTGTGAGTGATGCCCTCATTTTTGCCTCCTGCTTGCCAACTTACAACTCTGCTTCCTTATCTGAGAGGAAGATCTTTGCTCCCTGCTTTCATACCTGATTTACTGTGAGAATACCTGATCATCAGTATCGGCTGTGTCTCAATTACCAGGAAGTGAGTAAGCCTTTACGGGTGTTTCATGTTTTATTGCCATGGAGGAGGCATTGGGAAAAGTGCCTCACAAACCTGCTTTCTCACCCACTTCTAATGTGGAATTTGCATCCTTCTGAGACAGGGATGGAGTCTAGCTCTATGTCAGAACACTAAAACTCTATTATTATTTGTATTCGTTTGTAAGTCTTCATTGAGCCATGCAGTTGCTGTGAAAATGGACTGTATTCTGCTATGCAAGCAAGTCATCAAGGACAGGAACATTACATTTGGGCCAGCAAGATAGCTCAGTGGACTAAACACCTGTTTAGGCAAGGGCAGAGATGGGGTTCGATCCGCGGAACCACAGGCTTTGCCAGCCCCGTGCCCAGGTGTGCTGAGTCTGCTGCCACGTCCGCGCATGGTGGTACACACCTATAATCCCAGCACTGGGAAGGCTGAAAACAGGAGGATCACTATGAGTCTGAGCGACATAGTGAGACCCTGCACCAAATACATAAAAAAATAAATAAAAGGATATTACGTTTAAGGGCCCTGTGATCTAAAGAGACATTTTTAATTCATTTTATTAAAAGTTGAATTTACTCTTAATACATACATACACTTATTAGAATATAAACTTTCAGCTTAAAAATTTTAATAAACATTCACTTTCATTTTTTAAATACTTTTCTTGAAATAAAGACATTATTTAATTCCTCCTTAAAGCAATATCAGTGTATAAAATTTTCCCCTAATGTGTAGTTATCTGCCTTTTAAAGCAGTCATTTGTAACCATTCATAATATGTCTCATGTTATTGAATTTTTCCACTATATCTTATTGCAAATTGGATATTTCACTATATCCTATAGCAAATTCATAATTCTATCTTATGAATTCCAGTGTTAAATGTACCAAAATTATCAAAGCCCTCAAATAATTTCAGTCAAAAAACAATATGAAACAAGTAAGTAATAATATCTTTAAGAATAAATTTGAAAAAAAAAAGAATAAATTTGAACTCACCTCACACCAGTAGCAATTAAAATAGTAATATTACAAATTTTCTTCAATACTTGGCGATCAATATTTTATTATCCAGTAAAAAAAAATCACCTCTCACTAATAAACACCAATTCATCTGTTTTTTAATTTAAATGCAAATATTTTCCATCTCTTACCTTTACAAAAAGATAAATCAAAGTAGAAATTGTATGTTGTACATTGCCTTACACAGGCTTTAAAATCAAAATTATGGGCCGGGGAGATGGCTCAGTGGAATAAGCACTTCCCTGCAAGCGCAAGGGCCTGAGTTCAATCCCCGGCTCCGCAAATAAATAAATAAATAAAATCAAAATTATTATTTTATATAGATATATATATGTATTTTTTTTTTTGGAACCAAGGATTGAACCCAGGCCCTTGCACTTGCCAGGGAAACGCTTATTCCACTGAGCTATCTCCCGGCCCCCAAAATCAAAATTATTTTTAGCACTAGTCTCTGATAACTTATTTTGGACCAACATGAATGGATTCAAATTTATCCTAATTTATATATTAAATTTTAGTACAAAGGTAAAATTCTTAGACTTTTATTTTTAAAATAGGGGTTTATTATAGTTCCCTGTATAATTTTCAATATATCATTACATGAATAACGAAGTAGTAGTTGTTGTGATATACATACTTTAAATGTAACTGCTATTTTTCTCATAAGGAACATATAATTTTTCAAATATTATTAAACCACTAGTATAATGAGTAATTATGAGAAGAATGCTGTATCAAGCTTACTCTAGATTATAGTATAAGCATTCAAGACTCAGCTTTATATTTCCTCTCAGGAGCTGGAGTTTAAATTAGACTTTCCATAGTAGCAACAACAGAAATCCAGTTTTCTGTAATCATAACGTGGGAGCTTTTGTCAAACAAAACATAGCTAGAACCTCACATTGCTCTTCTGACTGTCATTAATTGTACAGATTCCCCCTGCCAAGAACCTGCCAGTGCTGCTGTTGCTTGCACAGTGGTGATCAGAATCAAAGTTCAAGAAAAATAGAGATGTTGAAATGCACTCAAAAAAGCAATCTTCGTCCTAACATGCACTTAAGTACAGTGTATTTAGCAAGTAAGGCTTCTCTTCACGGTAGTTCCCAAATGAGAAGTAAGTCCGCGGGCCCATGCTGGCCCCGCCCCTGGAGCGCCCAGAGGTGGCGATTGAGACTGGACGTGGTGGCGCTCACCTGTAATCCTAGTGCTTGGGAGGGTGAAAACAGGAGGATCACTGTGAGTCTTATCTGTGTAGTGAGACCCTTTTGATCCTGTACTAAATACATAATAAACAAACAAACAAATAAATAAATAAATACTGTGTGCTAGATTTGTGACTCATGTTACTAAGCCCACTAGATTCTTTAATACACTTTTAACTTAAGTACTCAATACCTCTGAACTATAACTCTTGATGGTGACTATTCCTGTATCTGGCAGAAGAAACACCCCATACAGCTCTCCTTTTTTTACTAGTCTGGGAAATGAAAAAGTTTTTAGCTTATACTCACATCAGCAAGTAACAACTTATAGCAGGAATAGAAATAAAAAATACTATGAACGTATGATTCATGAACTCATGAGATCTTATAGTTACTACTGAGACAGTCTCAATAATATAAAAATGCTGAATGGGGCAGCTCTCCTTGGGGATGTGTGTAAAAGTCAATATTACTAGCTCCATGACATGTGAAAATGTGAGCATAGTCTTCTTGATACGCTATGTGTTGAAAGGGGAAGACTCCAGGTACTTTGGTGACACGCCAAAATGCACAAGTGGGCTTTGGGAGAAAGCTCATCTGTATTGTTTTTAGTTGTTAGCGGAACTAGCCGCTTTCCTGGAACAAAATGTTCACTTGAAAGAACAGAGGACTGGGGATATAGCCCAGTGGTCTAAGTGCCTGTCCGGCAAGCACCTAGGTTCGATCCCCAGTACCACATGCCATGCCAGCCACCAAAATTGGGCATGGTGGCACACGCCTGTAATCCCAGCACTGGGGAGGCTGAGACAGGAGGATCACCATGAGTCCAAGCTTCTCAGTGAGACTCTGTATCAAATAAATAAATAAATGCATAAAAAAGATTTTTAGAAAACCATTAAGAGATAAGCTATTGTTATTCATATGTGGATATTTTAGAAATATTTTCATCACAATGAACAACATGAACCTGTGATTTATGGAGAACCAACTATATTTCTAGTGACAGTATTCAAAATTTCAAGTAAAAGTATCAGAAATTTTGTTCATACCATAACGTTCAATATGTAAAATCTCTTCTGATGAGAAAATTGCTAAAAAAAAAAAAAAAAAAAACCCAGAGAGATAATTACTAATATCGTTGACTGTAATTGTTGGATAATGAAATCTGTCAACATTTGGAACATCTTCAGAACTCAGAGCAGTATTTTCCAAACGGCCATGCACGATATAAAGATTTATGTTTGCATGCAGATTCCCTCCAAGTGAAAGACCAATGGATTTTTAATATAATAGAGCACATAGATACATTTTGAGAGTCTACATTGCAATAAACCTTTTAGAATCTATTTCTTTTCAAGTTTTGGTGTAGTATCAAAGAAATATATGCACAATTATCTGAGAAGGCTAATAAATTACTTCTTTGCCCAACTGTGTGAATACAAATATGTTTATTGATATCAACCCAGACAATGTACTGCAATAAAATGAATGTTGAAATATTTTTAAAATACAGCTGTCTTATATTAAGCCACACCTAAAAGAGATTTGAAAACATGTAAAACAATGTATCTTTTAAAAAATTCTTTATTTTGCAAATATCCTTATTTTTATAATGATATTGTCCATGTTAGCGATCCATGTAGTAAATTGGTCCATTATTTCTATTTTGAAATGGATCTATATTTTCAGAACTCTCAGGTTAAATTTCTGATGTGGTTAGCAATGGCACAGATAGAGCTTAGCGCAGAGACATATGTCCACTAGAAGCACGTACTTGCCAAAATGACAAGTTCAATCTCTAGTTCAATGTCTAGAACTGCAAAAAAAAAGAAGAAAAAATGAGATAATGTTATACAAACAAACGCCTCAGAAGCCAGAGCTTGAGATTTGTTGATGTAAATCATTAGATGAATATGGAGCAAGCTATTGAAATGTAAAATGAGGATTCTTTGACCATGAGAGGGTGCTATTATTTTATATAAATGTAAAGTATAGTGGCCATAAGGATTTACATGGCTACATTGCAGACCCAGCAACCAGCCAGCCACAGGAATTATGTGCCTGGCTCCTTCCCATAGCACAGATCTGGAAAATACCAGCTGATGAACAGGTCTCACTAGTGGAGTGGAAGCATCCAAAGCGACATTAGCAATACAAGCCAGTGCTGGTAAGTTAGGTGAGCTAATGTCGTGCTTGGCGACAAAGATGTAGGGAAAAGAGGCAGCTAGATAGAGCTGAACCCTTTTATTTAATTTGTATTTTATTTATATTTATGCTTTTAACTTTCTTTGTCTTTTCCTTTTTTCTTTTTTCATTTTTTTCCTCTGTTTCTTAAATGCCTGGGGAGAACTAGAGGCATGGGAAATTAATCCCATCCCCCAACCCAGAGACAAAGATCAGACAATTCTCTTACTCCTTCATTGTTTCTCCTCTGTCTACCCTCTTCTTTACTTTCCCCAAACTCACATGACCATCTTTTCTCCTCCAGCCTTATTTCTACTTTTTTTTTTTCCTTTCAGTGATCTCTGTTCTATCCACTATCCTTCTTAAATTTCCC
>NW_004524817.1:2441545-2467368 GCF_000260255.1 Octodon degus | reverse complement strand
CTGGCAGACTGGATCAAGCAACAAGATCACCCAAAAGAAATTCATAGACTTAAAGAGTGAAAATAATACTTCATGCAACATGAATTAAGAAAAAAAGCAGGGGTAGGTATTTTGTTTGCAAGCAATTGGAACTTCAAATCAAGAATGATCAGGAAAAATAAATAATGTCACTATATACTTGTGAAAGGAAATCTTCAAGAAGAAGAGATAACAATTATAAATATTCACCAAATACAGAAGCATATAACTATGTAAGATAAATTTAATAGACATGAAAAATCACATGAGCAATAATACAGTTGTAATGGGATGTTAGAGACAAATGTCATGGTGGACATTTACAGAATGTGCCACCCAGCAACATCAGAATGCAAATTCTCAGCTGCACATGGGTTGGTCTATAAAACAGTCCACATGCTAGCCCATAGAACATGCTTAACTAAATGCAATGGAACTCAAATTGTCTATGCATGTTATCAAACCATAGTGCAATGAAATTGGTAATTAATGACCAAAGAAAGTGTAAAAGCTCCATAAACACATGGAAATTAACCTCTTGAACAGCCAATGGGTCACACATAACATTAAAGAAGAAATTAAACAATATCTACAATTAAAAAGGCAGATACAACATACTAAAATCTGTGGGACATAATCAGAGCAAACTTAAGAAGAAATTTATAGCACTGAATTCTTGCATCAGGAAAACAAAATAAGCAAACATAAATGATCCAATGTTATACCTCATGCTTCTAGAAAAAGAAGAGCAAGTCAAGCCCCAAGGCCAAAGAAGGGAAGAAATTATAAAGATTGGAGCAGAAATTAATGCAATCATGAGTAAGAAGACAATACCAAGAATTAATGAAATGAAGCATTGGTTCTTTGAAAGCACAAATAAAATTCATAAAACACAGCCCAACATGATCAAAAAAGGAAAGAAAAGCCTCAAATTCATGCAATTAAAAATGGGTGAAATCACTACAGATCCTATGGAAATTAAGATCATCAATGCCTACCTCAAAAATCTTTCCTTGCATATGATGGAGAAAACAAAAGAAATGGACAGATTTCTAGGAACATATGAATTACCAAAGCTCACTCATAAAGATATAAGCA
The DNA here is from genome assembly GCF_000260255.1 of Octodon degus. Taxonomy (NCBI): domain Eukaryota; kingdom Metazoa; phylum Chordata; class Mammalia; order Rodentia; family Octodontidae; genus Octodon; species Octodon degus. The sequence continues at coordinate 2,466,252 of NW_004524817.1, read as the reverse complement.
TTCTGAACCAATATCAATAAATTGAAAATGTAATTAAAACTTTAAAAAAAGAAAGGCCTAGGTCCCGATAGATTCATAGCTGAATACTACAAAAAACTTTAGAGAATATTTAATGTCAATATGTCTCTTTTATGAAATTCAATGGAAAGCAATTCTCCTTGTCTTATTCCTGGAAGCAAGCATCAACTGAATACCAAAACCAGAAACACCCAACCAAAACAGAGGACTGCAGGCCAGTTGCCCTAATGGATATAAATGAATCCTCAAGAAGAATACTAGCAAAGAGAATTTAGCAAATCTTAGGAAAATTTATGTACCATAACCACGTGGGATTTATCCCAGAAATGGAGGGGTGGTTTAGCATATGCAAATCAGTAAGTTAATACACCATATCAGCAAAACAACAAAAAATGATCATCTCAGTAGATGCAGAAAAAGCTTTAGATAACCTCCCACACTTGTTCATGACAAAAATCTACAGAAAATTGGAATGCATGGTGTTTACTTGAATTTGATAGATATATGATAAAATATATGATAAACCAAATCTATGATAAACCAACAGCCAAAATCATACTGAATGGGTGAAAACTGAAAATTTTCACTCTAAAATCAGGAGAAAACAAGGTAGTTCACTATCACCATTGCTATTCCATATAGTTCTAGATGTTCTAACTAGATAAATTGACTAGAAAGATAAAAAGGTATAAGGATAAGAGAGAAGAAAATTAAATTGTCATTGTTCACAGGGGACATGATGCTTTATAGAGGACCCCAAAAACTTGACCAACAGATGTCTATACTTAATTAGCAAACTCAGTAGCATAGTTGGATACCAAATCAGCACTCAAAAATCGATAACATTCCTGTATACTAGCAACAAACTTACTGAGAAAGAAGGAAACAACACCCTTCACAATAGCATCCAAAAAAATGACATACTTAAGAATTAATGTAACAAATGAAGTAAAAGATATAGATAGACAGGCAGACAGACAGATATAGAGATATGTATATATACCATAACCAAGTAGGATTCATCCCAGAAATGGAGGGGATGAATCAATGGAGGGGATAGATGGATGGATAGATAGATAGATAGATAGATAGATAGATAGATAGATAGATAGATAGATATTTAAATGTTACAGTTCTTTGAAAAAGGAAATGAGATAGAAAAAGTTATTAGAAAATGGGAAGTTATTCCTTCGTCCTGGATAAAATGAATCAAAATAGTGAAAATGGCCATACTACCAAAATTGTTACACAGATTTAATGCAGTCCCAGTGAAATATAATTAGCATACCTCACAGAACTAGAAAAAAGAATTCTAAAACATAGAGTAGCATAGGTAGTTCCAGGACAACAAAATAAAGCAGGAGGTACCACAATCCTGACTTCAAATTAGGTTACAGCCAGGATGGTGGTGCACATCCTATAATCCCAGCACTTGAGAAGCTGAGGCAGGAGAATCACTGAGAGTTTGAGGTCAGTCTGGGCTACAAAGTGAGAGCAAGACCACTTTGAACTACACAGTGATACCCTGTTTCAGAAAGAGAGAGAGAGAGAGAGAGAGAGAGAGAGAGAGAGAGAGAGAGAGAGAGAGAGAGAGGAGGGAGGACAGGCAGAGACAGACAGACTAACTACAAAGATACTGTGATCAGATCAGCATAAGGTACTGACAAAACACAGACCTGATGATTAGTGGAGCAGATTAGAAGATGTAGGCAGAACTACAAATACATTCGGCCACCTTATCTTTGACAGAGGGACCAAACATGCTCACTGGAAAAAAGAATCTCTTTGATATATGCTGCTGGAAAAACTCTTTCCACATGCCAAGGAATAAATTAATGTCTATCACCATACACTAAACTAAAGTCCAAATGGATTGAAGATCTAAATATTAAAACAGAAACATTTAAGCTACTAGAAGAGAACGTAGGTAAAAATCTTGAAGATATCGTTGTGCTTCAAAGTTCTTGAAGTACTTCAAAGAATCAACAACTGGGATGTCATTTTACTCAAAAGCTTTTACACACCAAAAGAAATCACCAACAGGGTGAAAAGACAACCCACTGAGTGTGAAAATATTTTAGCCAACTGTCCCTCAAAGAGCTATCTAAAACTTACAGAAAATTGAAAAAGCTCAGATTCTCTAAATTCAAGGTACCAAACCAAAGATGGTCATCAGAGATGAGTACACACTTCTCAGATGAAGAAATACAAATGGCAAATAAATATATGCAAAAAATGTTCAACATCATTGGTGATTCAGACAATCCAAATTAAAACAACCCTGAGATTTCATCTCCAGAAGGAATGGCTGTCATCAAGAAATCAACCAAAAGCAAACACTGAAAGGTCTGTGGGGGAAAAGGAAACCTTCTCTACTGTCAATGGATGTGCAGACTGGTGTATCCATTGTGAAAACTAGTGTGGAGATTCTTCAAAAAGTTAGGATTAGAAGCCCCATTTGACCCAGCTGTTCTCCTTCTTGGCATCTTCCCAGAAGAATAAAAAATAACTATATATATATATATATATATATATATATATATATATATATCCATGTGTGTAGTGGCACAATTTGTAATAGATAAATCTTGGAAACAACCCATATGCACATCAATCAAGGAATGGCTAGAAAAGTTATGTTATTTTTATACAAAGGAGTTCTATTCAGTTACAAGGAAGGATAAACCTGATATTTTTATAGGTAAGAGGATTCATCTTTAGGGCATACAAAATACACAATAGATTGTGAAATGGAAAGAACCTGTCCAAAAGAAAAACAAACTAGGATGGGGGAAAAGAGAAAAAAAGGAAGTGAAAAATAAAAATAAATAAGATAGTTAAGACAGTTATACTACTAATTTCTATTCATTGAATGAAAGTTTTGTGCTTATGTTTTTTTTACCAATTTGTATGCTTATTCCTTCTATTCTGAACAACTACTTTGAAGATAGCAGTATGCAATATATTAATCATTGTTACTCTCCTAATATTTTGAAATTTTGTCATTGTTTTCATTGTTTTTCTCTTTAAAACAAAAATGTTAAAATGTTTTTACAAAGAATTTACATGAAAAACAAAAGTAACATTTTTGATAACAGTATTAAATATATGACGCAAATTTTATTAAAATCCTACTGCTTTATTTCTGCAGTAGCCCTAAAACAAAATGAAAGAATTTTCTTCTATAGTCATAATTTTTTCTATGATTTCTATGGTTCAGAAAATTTATTTTACATTAGTCAAGAAAATATCACAGATCTCTAATACACGATGCCATATGTAAAAATCACTCGACATGTTTTCTTCTGCTGTTTCTCTGTAAATGGTAGAGCATGATGAGAGTCTTGAGGAATTGCTGATTGAGCCTAGGTCACAAATGCCTGTCCTCATAGCTTGCCCATCCCCCACGACATTTGCATCAGGGAGGTGACCATGCACGTGGCAGTGGTGATCAAGTCCTAACCCATTTATTTTTTCTCTGAGGTCTAGATTAGAATCATGTTACTGCTGCAGCCTATCTGTCCTGTCTGGTGAATTATTCTTCACTGTTACCCATTTTTGTAATAAAGTTAATTTTTGTCTTCTTGAAGTCTTGATACAAAAAATCACATCATAATTCCTGAAAAAAAATGGGACATCCTCAATAATTAAAGCTGTTAGGTTACTTCTATAGAAATAACTGTGTGAATTATTACATGCATTTCATAAATACTCTCAAATAGTAGTATAGTAAAACTAAGGCCAGGCACATGCAAATTTGTAGAAGGCATGTTGTTCCAAATATTTCTGGATATTTGTCCCCCAAAAGATGTCACATGCCATGGTAAGACTAGAATAAGAAAGTTTCCTGCATAATAATTAATAATAATAATAATAAATAGTAAATTTACAAAAATTCCTTAAGTACTTTCTTCTCTGCTGAGCTTCATATCAGACTTTATTAAACTGTGGAATGAAAAATAAATATTAAAATAAGCCAGAAGTCATGGCTGGAGGGATATAGAAATATGCCAAAGCTTTCATACAAATCTGAAGGGTGTGGAAGCTTCCTGAACTCCTCTAGTATGTTAGATTAAGAAGCTGGACTCCAATTCAATACAAAAGCAGTGAAGATGGAAAATAGTAGGTTTGGGCAGGAGGTAGGAGAATAAGAGCATAAGTATATTTATGTTGGAATCACTAAAAATATCTTTAAGAATCCTGAAATACTTTTAGCAAAGCCTTCAAAATCCATTCCTATTAAAATATTTATAAAGTCTGGAGCCAAATTCTTCGGTAGAATTGAAGCCAGACTTGGTGAAACTTGGCATGTCCCCAGTGCAGAAAGTCCATTTAACCTGCCAAGTTCTTTTTCCATGAATATAGGAAAGTGATATAATGAAGGGATATATTCAGAAAAAGCAGTGTTGAGCGAATCTTGATTTAAACAAACTAAACTTTTTGAATGATTTGGAACATTGAATTTCCAGAGTTCGGCAGACTTCAGGAATTCAAGAGGAGTAACTACACAGTTCAGATCATATAAAACAGGAGAATTTTAGGTAAGAGCCAACCTAACATACAACACCAGTATTGAAATTGTTCACCTATATTCAGCCCATAACATTTTTCACTTATACCTGAAAAAGGGTGGATATTTAAACTGTGAATAATGAAGATACCAAATTATTTTTCTGAGTATTAAAGAACAGAAAGACCCAAAAAAATCTGTGTCCTAAAAATCCCACAGGAATGAAGGGAGAGGTCAGTAGAAAGACAATCTTTGGTCACTTAATTCTTGGTAGAGGTTGGTAGGTGAAGCTTACGCAAACCAGAGTAAAAGGGTTTTTTTTCCTTCAAACAAAGCATTATACACCAAACATCTGCTCTTTGAAATATTTGTAAGGAGTTTTCATTATTCCATATTGCTTTTCAGTTGTTTTAACTTCTTTTAACCTCCTACCTGCATGTCTGAATTATTGTTCTAGGTTTTACTTAAGGGATAGGTGACTGATAGTCTTATTTTGCTTATGTGCTAGGACCTGGCCATGGTACAAAAATAAAACTAGGTAAACTCTAGCATTATTAAACTTGGGGCCAGGGAGATGGCTCAGTGAAATAAGGGCTTCCCTGGAAAGTGCAAGGGCATGAGTTCAATCCCCAGTTTGACCAAAAAAATAAATATAAATAAATAAACTTAAGGATAGCCTTCTGCTAATATTTCACATGCACTGTCTTATCCTGTGGATCATGCATTAGTAGTTTTCAGTGACTTTGAGTGGTCCTAGGTTACTCTTACCTTGTGTCTACTTTTTGGGAATCATGATGATTAAAATGAGTGACTCTTGTCTTTCTCATGAACCATTTGAGTTTAAAAATATATATAAATGTACTCAGGGTTAGAACACATTACAACAAACCTCTTTCTATATCCAAAAAAATAGTTTATAGCTGCCCCTTGACAAAAATAAATATACCCATTTCTGAGTAACTTCAAATGTTTGCAGATCTGGACATGAACACCAGCAAACCATGATGTGCAACTTGGACAGCAACTTAGTGAGTCTTCAAGGACATTGAAAGATCTGATGGACATATGCTGTGGTATGACATTCGAATGCAATGATAAATTCATTCTCCATAAGGCCATTTTTCCCTTTAAAGACTAAGTCCTTGATTGTCTTCCATTTTTCGAAGTTTGATAGGCACATTTAACTGGTGATGGCTAGCAGGTAGTGGTATGTGAAAAGGCTGTGCCACAGTCCTCAAAATCTTATCTGAAGAGAACCCTGTGAGACAGCTGAGGGCTCAACTGTATGTTCAGTTCCTCTGGCAGCCAGAGGACAGGAAATTCCCAAAGTTGAGTTCAGGTCATGGATTCAGGCCCAGATGGAGGAACAAAGAACCCAATAATTACCACGTTTGGGAAAGTGTGGGGTAGGCAGCTCTTATGCTGATAGAATAAGGAAGATGTCGTTGCTTATTTGGGATGTAGATGCCTAAAACATGTTTTCCGTACCTGTGACACTAACACTCAGGGTGGACTTGCATGGTTCAGGGCCTGGGGCTCTCAAGTTACATATGCTGTCTTCAGCATGGCCCCAACTGAGCTAGGTGTCACTGCAAGTGTTTGACACTGAGTCCACCATTAAGAAAGTGAAAACAAGGGCCAGCCAAATAGCTCAGCAGATTAAAGCACCTGCAAGGAGGCACAGGGGCTGGGGGCTCAATCCCCAGGCCTGCCATGCTGACTCTGCCCCCAGAGCATGCTGAGACAGCAATTGAGACTGGGTGTGGTGGCGCACGCCTGTGATCCTAGCTCTTGGGAGGCTGTTAACAGGCGGATCACTATGAGTCCATTCTAGTAGTGAGACCCTGAACACCCTGTAGGCCCTTCTCTAAAATACAAAAGAATAGGAGCCAGGGAAATAGCTCAGTGGAATAAGCACTTGCCTGGCAAGCACAAGGTCCTGACTTCAATCCCTGGTACTGCAAATAATAATAATAATAATAATAATAATAATAATAATAATAAAAAAGAAAGTGAAAACATCTTTTTGGCAATATAACTTCTTAATTTCCCAGGGAAATCGCTCTAAAAATGAACATTCCAAATTAGGAAGTTTTTCAATATTGACTGTTTAAGAAATCCTTATTATCTTTTAAAATAACTTTATTGAAATACAACTTTCACAAGAAAAATCACCCATTTGAAGTATGCAGCGTTCATTTTGTGTCCCATGTTGTTGTCATATATTCTGCAACCTCACAGATATCTAGTTGTAAAACACCTTCTTTAGCCCCTGCCTTCCAAACTACCATGTGCAATTTGTCATTGTCCAGCCTCCTCTGCAACCCACTACTCTGGACAACTTCTCATCTACTTTTTGTCTTGATGGATTTGCCCACTTTAGACATCATGTACAAAAGGATGTGTTTGGTATGTGGTTTTGTCCGATTAGTTTCTTTCAGCATAACATTTGAAGTTTCCTCTATGTGGTAGCACACATGAGGAATCCATTCCTTTTTCAGTGCCACAGCATTTTCTGTTCACCAGCTTATGGATATTTGTGGCTCTGTCTCCTAGCTAACATAGATAACGCTGCATGAGAATCCATGTATAAGTTTGTATGTGCACATGTCACTGTTCTTGGCGCATAGCTAGATCATTTGATAACCCTAAGTGTTGTGTACTAAGAGACTGTCAAATAGTTCTATGAGGGACTATGCCTTGTTATAGTCTTAACAGTGGTGGATGAGAGTTCTAGTTTTTCTACATTTTTACCAACACTTGCTATTCACAGACATGTTCTAGCCATTCTGGTGCTGTAAAATGTTATCAGGAGTTGGGAGTTGTATTAGCCTTACTATTAATAATAAAGAGCATTGCTTCATTTGTTTCTGGGCATTTTGTAGATTTTCTTGGGATAAATGTGTATTCAGATTTTTGTTGTGTTTTTAAATTGGATTTTTCATTATTCTTTATATATTTAAAATGTTTTTAAATAGACTGGATACAAATCCCTTAATGGACATATGACTTGAGTATTTTCTCCCAGTTGTGGATTGTCTTTTCACTTTCTTGATAGTGCAGGTGCAAAACTTGCATTTCCTTCTTTACCTCATGCAGAAACTTATTAACATGGCATTTTTGCAGTGCTAAGCATTGAAGCCAGGACCCTGTTCCTACTGGGAAAATGCTGCCCTACTAAGCTGTACACCAGCTTCCAGTTGTTCTCAACATGTTTTAACTAATGTCTGCACTGTAAATGGCCACAAAGCAAATTGCCACTGTAAAATTTAGTTTTACTTCCCCTGAGTTAAATTGAACAACATTCTGAAGGAACAAGAGTATGTATTGTGGGCCAGAGAAATAGCTCATGGACTTGAGCACCTGCCTGGCAAGTGCAAGGTTCTGATCCCTGGTACCAAAAAAAAAAATACTGTGCCACCATATTCTACCATATATTAGCTGTATGAGCTTGTGCAAATTACATCATTTGTTGTTTCTGAATTATCTATAAAAATGAAAATAATAATAGCATTTAAATTGTATTGTGAGAACTAAATGAGATATTCTAGGTAAACTAGTTAGAATGACTTCTGATGTGTAACAAGTGCCTTTCAGTGCTGACCTTGGTGGTGTTATTATAGAATTAGTGTCAGTACAAAATTGGCCAGTGAAATTTGTGAAGAATCTTCACTGCTGCTCAAGTATTTCAGGCAAAATGCGACGTAGCCTAGAATCTGAGCACCACTAGGTGTGCACACGTCAGTGTAAGCCATCAAGATCATGCACATACGTTTGTTTTATTAAACTTGATTTTACTCTTACAAGGATAAATTATGTTTTCTGAGTGAGAGAATTGTCTTTGTCAAATCTTCCTTCTTTAACTTGGTTGAATTCCAAGAACTAAAATTACGCCAAAAGTTTCTCAAGTACTTTCATTTGGTACAGAGTAATATTTTGTATATGAAAATCATAACAGAGGAAGGAGAGAGGATTCCACCATTACATGGGACTTTTTCAAAGAATAATGTGAACTTCTTTTAATGGGTAGAGACTAATTCATAGAAAATTAATATTGTGACTCATAAAAGTTATGTTCCAAGTAGTCACTCCCCAAGCGTGTCAGATCCTGCTGCATTCAGTTTCTCACCGGGCAGCTGTGGCCCCCTTTCCTGGCTCTGATGCACAGCGCTCGCTCACACATGCAGCAGCACAGCTGACTTGTCTCTGGTGAGATTGTCACCACTCCTGGGGAGACACGAGCCACACTCGTTCCATACGCCTTACCTCTGAAGCAGTGCTTTGTCCTTAGAAAACACTTAGTAGATTTCTACAGAGCTATACAGTGTTGAACTGAAAGAACAAGACCTTCATTAGAAATAAATAAACTCAGAGTATAAATACAACGTTAGAGAATGAGTTTGCTTTATCTCCACTAAAAAGAGTGATGAAAGTCCTGGAGGATATTTTTTCCCAAGAACCCTGGTTCCCTTTGCCCTTTTGGTTTTCAAATCGGGTTCCTCCTGCTGTCCTTTATGTTGCCAGAGCAAAGATGCCTCAGGACACCTGTGGCTGGGCCTTGCTGCCGCGCTTCCTCCGCACCTTGAGCCTGCTCACACCACTGGTCCTCTGGCTCCTGTGAATGCTGGGCTCTCTCTTGCTTGGAGCCTTGTGAAGATAGAAGAAAATTTTCTTTTTCTATTCCCACTGTCTAATGCACAGCAGCGCCTGATACACAGTCTTTACTTAACTATTTGCTGAGTGATTGTAGTGTCCAGCTCTGCTCCAGGCCACTTGAGATTCCTAGAGAAGTCTGCTGGCCTCTCGGGACCTCTGTCCATAAAGTGATGAGGGAGGACCGGATTTGAGTCTGATGTCATGTGTCCCACTCATTGATTAGTGTTTAAATGATATTTCTTCTTTGTTTTTCCAGAAAAGTGTGTACTCCCATTTTGCAGCTGACATCACCTCTACTTTCTTTCTTTTGTTCATATTATCTTAGCAGCTGCTTAGTATTTGAAGTAGCCATACTGGTCTAGGGATAATTTCGTGTTCCTTTTTAGTTTTACAGATCTAAATCTATGGCATTGTTTAGATAGATAGATAGATAGATAGATAGATAGATAGATAGATAGATGCTTTCATGATACAGATTTCTTTGCTTATAACTAAACCTTTATTCATACTGCCTTCTCTTCTTGATGGTCTTTGTTTTCACCTTTTCCACCAAGTAAAGTTCTGGATGCCAACAAATATCTGCCCTTGCCTCTGTACTTTTGACTATATATGTTTGTGTCTTCTGTCTAGATATTTTTTGTAAGTACTTTGCAACATATTGATTGCCCACATAATGATAAAGTAAAATATTACAGTGAAAATTACCTTTAAGAATATATGTGGGGGCTGGTGAGATGGCTCAGTGGTCTAAAGCACCTACTTAGAACAAGCTAAGCTAAGCAAAGCTCAGGGACCGCGGTTCAATCCCCAGCACCACATGCCAGCCGGCCCCGCCCCCTGGTGGGCTGAGCTGTTGCCACATACACGTATAAACACACAAACACACCCACACCCACAAAATAAATAAATAAATAAATAAATAAATAAAATTTGAAAAAATATATATATGAACATTAGAAATCTATTGTGAACTTGAAATTACTTCTATTTCTGTGGATTATGCTCATGCCCATCATAGAGATTTATAACTACATTGACTTTAATTTGTCAGAAATACTCATAGGTATGTGTCTTAGTTACTCTTTTCTTGTTGCTGGGGCAAATACCTGACACCCACAATGAAAGAATCGAGGTTTATTTAGCTCACAGTTACCAGAGGTTTCAGCCCATACTCAGCTGGCTGCAAGGCAGATGGCACATGACAGAGAGCAGCCTTTCCTGGTGGCTGGCAAAGAGCAGAGAGCAAAGGGAGTGGCAGCAGCTCAGGCAGCTAGCCAGCCTCTCAACCCTCCTTATATTGTCATGCAGATTACCTGCCCCAGGGCAGATACAGCATCCGCATCCACAGTAATCAGTCACAAGCTCCAGAAGTTGTTTCCTGAGGAACTACGTGAGGCTTTGCAAGGACAACTAGACACAAACCATAGCATCCTCCTCACCGAGTTTTGCGGGGAAACCTATACACAAACCATGACAGTATGTATTCATGTATACTATGGTCATGTATATAACTTTGTGCAATTAATCATATTGCCTCAGCATTTCTTTTCTATGGAGGAAAGCCAAATAGTAAAACTCACCTGCCAGTGAATGCTATGTATGATGTAGAATTACTTCGGTGAGATGTCGTGCTATCAATACTGTTGCTGAGTGGACTAAAGTATAATTTATAGTTTATTAAGAGTTCAGTAGAACATAATAGGCCTCTCATGAGTGAAAACGTCTATGTAGCAGATCACTGTGGACCGTGCAATCAAGCATCTATAAGAAACCTAAATTTTTTGAGCATGCTGTCTGTACCCCCGAGCAACAGTGAGGACTCTGTGACCCACTCTTCCATACGGTTGGTTAGCTTTCTTAAACACAGATTCACATAGTAGCAGCTTGAATATTGAGTGGAAACTTGTAGAGCCATGCACAGGTCTGTTTAAACAACCGAGTGCCTTTTCTCTTATTCACCTCGTTTACCACTTGGGGCAGGCCTAAACGTTCTACTAGCTGTGAGGGTGTCACTTAGAGATGGCCTGGAGGTCCCTCAGCAATCATTTTAGCTTAAGTCCAATAGACCTAATTTACAGAGCACTAAGGGACTGTCCTTAAGACTGTTAAGGAACATTAGTTCCTTATACATGAGTTCTCTGTAGTTCTTTCATATATATATATTTTTTTTTCCACACTTTTACACTTTTATTCTCAACACTCTTATCTCAGTGATATTTGTAGGTGCAGGCTACAGGAGACCACTTAGAAAACAATTTGATGTCTCGAGCAGCAGAGGCCAGACACGTCATCCTCCTAACTGTGGCCCTGACTGAGTGCTTGTATTTTAGGGTGTATCTGTAAGTGTGGCTGACTAAAGATTGAAGTAGTCAGTACAGTCATTCTCCACTTAGGTCTTATTTCCCTTGCCCGAAATAAAGTACGTATTTCCTATTAGACCAAGGAACTTGAGTTTTTCAGGCTTACTCTGTCCCTCTTGCTGTGCTCAGTAGAGATATCCTGTCACTTGGGAACCACTTATTACTTCACAGATAAAATTTTATTCATTTACAAAATGTTTGGTCTGAATGAACAGTGGACATTAGAAAAGATAGATCTGACTTAAAATGGTTTATGAATCCCAGTACTGAAAAAAACTCTAAAAATTAATAGCTTTGCTGTTCCTCTTTTATTGATATATTGAGCTTATTTTCTTACATTTGTGCATGCAAATGAAAAGAAAAGAAGAAAGGAAGGGTGAAAATTAGATAATAAGAAAATCTAAGTAAGCCTGCTCTCCTTCATAGTAAAGCCTTGCTATCTTGCTCTTGGAAATGATATGGTTCTGATGCCAGATACTTGGTTTCAAGAAAGAATTTGCAGCACTATATTATGCACCCATCATTATGTAAGTAGCTGAGGTTAAACTCCTCCAGCCATAGTTCATACTCCTCAGGTACACAAACATCCTCAACTTCAGATAGGAATTCAGAAAGGAGAGGGGGAAAGACACTTAAACAGAAGAAGTAATCATTTATTTATAGAGACTCCAAAGAAATTTTTCACAAGAACTTTCCACAAGGATTTTTTTTTATCCAATCCTGGCAAAATATAGTCAGATTAGACAACTTTAGCAACATGAATTTTAGGATTTCAAAGGAACACACATAAAACCATCTAATCCAAATTTATCAAAAGTTGGAACCCTCTGGAATTATCCTAGTCAAACACTGGGCCAGGAACTGCTTAAAAACTTTAGCCAGGAAGTTCATAATCTGATAAAGTATAAGCCTCATGTTGTTGGTGAACTTTACTTCTACAATAATTTTTTTCTATATTGAGCTAAAGTTTGGTTCTGTGCAGCAGTTTTCCTCTTTCTTGATGCCACCTCCTGGAGACAGGCAAAATTCACCTGTCTTCAGTCATCTCACACATCCCAAGTCTCCCGCTGCCACCTCTCCTTCCCGAGTTTCTCTGTCACATACTGTGTTGGTGAGATCTGGTGTCATCCTGGCAGTGAAAATTCACAGAACAGAAACTCACATCTCCCTTTCCCCATGCTGAGAAATCTGCAATTTTCCATCACTCTCCTGAGACATGCCTTTCCTCATTCTTCCTATGTTCTCACTGTTAAGTAGTGTCTCATCTCACCTCAGTTCCACAGAAAATGGTGTCATGGGTGATCTCATGGCTACTAGATCCTGAATGTACAGCCTGTGGCTTTGTGGCATTCATCCTACTGGCTGTTTGCTGTTCTTATCTCTGTTAGGGCCCTGACATACCTACCCTTCTTTTGCTTCTCCTCCTGGCTTTGGCTGCTGCCTTCAGGCTCACCTTTGAAAGTCACATTTCTCAAGGAAGAGTCTGTCAGATTTTCATGCGTTACACACATTTACTGTGTGGCTTTATGTGCTATTGTGTATTATTCTTTGTGTATAATGATTCACAATTACATAGCACCAATTGAGATCTTTCTCCTAACTTTAAGCATCCAGTTAACCCACACACTGCCTCAGCTGTGCCTCTTCATTTCCTGCCTGCTACTAAAATGATCCCCAACTGATCTCTGTGGGAAATCCATGTCTTTCCTGTGACTTGCATAAATTTTCTAAAACAAAAGCTAATCACTATTGGAGGAGCCTGCAGTAACTGTCTAGGAGGGACCTTCAGTGACCACCTTCGCCCAGTGAATGCTTTCAAACTCCTTCCTTGTTTGGTCAATGGAACTCTTTAGACTAGTTTCAAGTCCCATATCTTGTTTTGTGTGAAACTATCTTAAAATCCAGCAGTAGTCACAGAAAATTATCTCTTGCATTACAACCTCTGAACCCTAATCACCGTCTTCTGTGTTCGCTGTCTTTGATTTCCTCCTTGATCAGCTTACTGGAAGCTCTTTTGCTCTAGGTTTGGAGCTCGACTTGGGCTTGGAGATGCCACTCCATCTCCTCCGTGTCTTACTCTTCAGAAGTGAGCTCAGTGCCTCTCTGTGGGCTCTTGGAGTCCTCACACCCTGTGCCTCTCTGTCTGGGCACTGGGCCGGCTGCATTGCAATTGCTCATCTACTTGTGTCTCTTCCACCAAACCATAAACAATTCAATTGAGAGGTTGTGCCCACCCATGTGTGTCATCCCATTGTGTATGAACATGATTTGGGGCATTTTTTGAATACCTACTTGTTGTGGGTTCACTGCATCCCTAAAATTTATGTGTTTGGAACTTAATTCTCAGTGTTTTAGTATTGGAATGTGCAGCCCTAGAGGGGTAATTGGGACATGAAGTCTTCTTCCTCATATGGTACCTCAGTTTACAAACTTCATTTGTTCTATGATTTTTGGGACAGATGGCCTTGTTTGTGTTTGTGCAGGAAATATGGCCACAGTCGTGTTTGTCGAGTTTGCAAACAAAAATAAAATTTTGCTAAATGCTTCCATTTGTGAATGAAATTGTTTGCAAACAAAGGCATTAATGAACTGAGGTACACTGTATAAGGGTGTGCAGGACTGGATTTTCTGCTGCCCTCCTCTGCCTCACACTGTGAGGACACAGTGTACCTCTTCTCCTGTACTTCCACATAGCACAGTGCGAGGACACAGCAAGAACACGCATCCCAGATGAGGGCACCTTGACCCTGGCCTTCTCAGCTTCCAGAACTGTGAGAAGTATATTTCTGTTTTGTTTATAAAGTAGTCTGTTATGGTACTGTTACCGAGTTATGGGGTGCTGAAGTCTCCTTATGGTTTTTAGGTTCTTTCTGTCTAGAACAAAGGATTGGTCAAGACAAATGTAAATGGTAGCAAAGTTTTATATTTATTGACATTAGGAAAAGAAACAGGCTGTGCAGAGTGAGTTTAAGCCAAGTAAAAGCAGTAAAAGAAGTGCCCCCTACAGGGTCCGAGCAGGCCACCATGCATGAGAGAACACAGTGGCGAGGAGCTCTGTGGCAACTGTCCTCTTGTATCTCCCATCCCTCAGGCTATCAGGTCTAGGTTATCCTATGCAGAGCTGCCCCTGTTCTCACAGGGTGTCCACATGCAGGACTCTGGGCACTGTTCTGTAGATGTGTCCTGGGATTTTGTGACTAACAGATCGTGCCTGCTTCCCTAGCTGGCTTTGCCATGCCCTGTGTCTCAGCAGTGCAGTGAAGCTGAGACAGCGTTACGAACCACACCCTATGGTAAATGTTATTGAAAAGTAAGATTAAAATGAGCTAGTCCTCTTCAGATTAAACAATAACTTTGAAAGTTCTTTATCTGTTTAAAATTTTGTTTATTACACTCTTCATTCCAACATGCAAGTTCAACTTAAATCTCCATCTTGTTCCACACCATAGTAGCTAGCTTTTTAGTCTAGGTCCCAATCAGAATGATTCCTAAGAAGATATTTAGGTTAGGATGCAAACACTTAGCACTGACTTTCATCCCCTTTCATCTGCAGAGTGACTCGCACATCAACATTGGTATTCTCTTTTTCCACGTGAGAAATCAGAAACTTGAAGAATTTAAAGCTTGGGGTGTGGGTCAAAGTAAGGTTTCAAACCCAGGGCAGAAGTGCTTTCTGCTAAGCTGGTCAAGAGGCTCTTTATAAAAATCTTCATTTAATATTGCAAATGTGGAAAAGAAAGAGCTGAACTGTGAGCCCCCAGGCTGGCATTACAGTTGTGCTTCCCAGCGGTGCTATCCATTTATCAGACATCCTTAGCAGCCTCCTGAGGAGACAGCCCACCTTTCCTCAAGCTGTCCACCAGGGCAGTACAGGTGGCTCACTAATGTCTGTGGAAATCATTTCTGCCAAGTCCATGCCCTGCCCTTATCTTCTCTACAAATCATGTGCCCTATCAGATGGGATGTAGACTGCATGACCCAAGGCTCAGGGCCGCCCAACACCAGGGCTCATAAATATCTGTGAAATTAGTGTTTGACCCAACTCTCTTCTTTGTTCCCATTGTGTTCCGTAGTGACCTGGAGCTTGTGTAGATGATGGGTACACTTATTCACTTATCTGTAAGTGTGCTTAGTGGCAAGAGTACAAAACAAAAGCTATCTTCAGAGATTGCATCCCACCCTTGCGCAAAAGGGGAGTGTTTCAGAAGAAAAATTTAACAACCACTCAGATAGGCCATCTGGTATTCAAATCACTTTGGAAAAAAAATTCTTCATAGCAGTGTGAAGTCTCCTAGGACAAGGCTGGTGAGAAACAGGAGCCAGAATTAAACAATGCTGAAAAGATGAAATCCCTCTGGCATTACCTCTTTCCATGGGATCTCTGTCCGTAGTCCAATTTAAGTCTGATCTTGACCACAGAGACATAATTTAAAGCAGAAATTTCAGAATGGGTCTTCACCCAGTTAGGGTTTGGAATCTTTAAAGATGCTCTGACTTGTCTACCTAAATCTGATTAACTAGTGATTATTTTGAAGCTCCAAAAAGAATAATAAATCAAACTATTTTCTTTGTCCTACAAGAGCAGTGGCCAGTGCATGTATACTGGGTACGCTTGTAAACACTGAATCAGTTAGTGCCTTTCTAAATACTGCTTTTGGCATCTTAATTAATTCTAAAAAGTATAATTACAATAGAAATAAAGATCATCTAGTAAAATGTCTACATTTATTGAAATATTTTGAAATAGTGCACAAGTGTAGAACTTAAAGAAAAATATTATTTATAGCCGTATTTCAGTGACTGTTAAGAAAAGAGAATTTTTATATAATTCCTTGATGTGTCCCTCTTCCCGCCCCCACCCCCGAATTTGGGTGCAGTTACTATGAGAAAAGCATACCACTTTGATTGTTGTGCAAGGCACAATGCTCATTATTACCCACGGGGCATTTTTTGCTTATTTAAAAACTGTGGTCAAGAAAACTACTCAAACAAAATGTTTGACATTAATTTCAAAGTCCATAGAAAAAAACTCCCAAACTTTATCTTATTTAACCTTTCTGATTTTAATTCTGTCCACAACTTAGGTAATGATTACACAGCACAAAATTTGTACTTGCGGACGTTTAGCGAGCAATTAAGTGCTGGAAAACACTGCCCTTCAGGGTTTTTCTAGGGAAGATACATAACAAATGCTAATGTCCTCAGAAGAAACCTGACTGTCCAAGCCCTTTAACTGAAGAAAGGGTACTTTATCCAACCTTGCTTATTTGTTGATTTTTATTACTGCTGTATATTGCTTACTATTATTTCATGATTCTAATGAATTAGTTGAATATCATATGTATATATGTTATGTTTTTGTAGAGATAAATATGGTAATTCTTGATTTTCTTGATCTACAGAGAAATAGAACTTATTTTCTCAATTTATAGGGTATATATGAGTGTACATGTGTGTGTTAAAATAACATCTTCACACATTACTAGTTTCAATAGGATAAAATTTCAAGGACTATTCCCTCTGAAGCCTTTAGGTGGGAGTCTATAAGACGCTGGGCAAAGGAAAAATTTAATCATAACACTGTGGAGCACACAATTAGGTATTTTATGGGGAGTTTTATGTTTTCTGCAAAGATATCCAGCATTGGATATCTTTGGAAATAAGATGTTGAAATGATCAGATCATTGGTCAGTTCTGCCATGGTAATTTCTATTTCTAAAGTAGATGATGTTTGCTTGCTTTGAATTGAGTCAGAAAATAGTGTTCTTTGTTTAGGCTTCTTGAATCATGTCATCCCACAAACAGCCCAACTAGAGAATTTCTTATTTTTCCAAGTACTTGTTTTCAAAGCACCATAGTAGAAGATTACTTAATGGCACAGGAAGAGATGCATAGCATGTTATGAGAATTTGAAAGGACTATGAGACAGTAGCCCGCTAAAGCCTTGCTTAATGGAGTTTGACCTGGGCAATTCACAAACATCTCTGGATATATATTTCTTCATTTTCAAAGTGACGATAATATGGTAATTTCTTCACAACAGATTAAATAATAAAGAATTTGGGGGTGAAATTTGTGAAGAATTGGTGCTCAGTATTATGAAAATTGTATTATTGTTACTTACATGTAATCTTTGGATAATGACCTGAAAACTAATTGGTTTTTTTCTTTTTAATGGTCTGAATTGTCTGAACTATCTACAATACACATGAATAAAGCTTACATATGCTGTTTAAATGAGAGTAAAATATTAATATTTTAATTTATACTAGGAATCTTCAGACACAACCCATCCTAATTAACATCTTCTAAGAAAAGCTACTCTCCGTCATGCTGTTTGTCTGTTTTCACTTTTGGCTTACTGTACCAATGTTGAGGTATTAGTAATATCTCAAGAGCTCCATAGAAGCAACGTTGGCAGAAAATATTACAAGATTTATCATTTTTGTAGCTTTTAAATCTCTAAAGCCACTTATTATTTTTGTAACAAAGAGATTCAAAAGGAAATATGAAAAGCAAAACTTTTTGCTTCTGGGAAAAAAAGAATTTAGTAAATCACTCTTGGTTAGTTCAAAATTAGTACATAAAAAGGAAGAGTTGAAAGTGATCATTATACATTTAAATGGGAGCAAAACAAGTTATGGTGGACCATAAACATATTTATTTGTTCAGAAAATTAATACATTTAGCTAATACCTATTCAAATATTTTAAAATCTTGTATTGATGAAAGCATTTAACATAAGATGTACCATTGAAAAAATGTTGAGGTACATGATACAGTATTTGTTCACTAAGATACAATGTGCACACTAGATTTTTAGAATTTATTCATCTTGCTGGATTAAGGCTTTATGCCTGTTGATTAGTAAAACCCCACTTCTTCCTCCTTCAGCCCCTAAGAACCACCTTTCCTCATTTATTCTAAGAATTTTACTACTGGAGATCCATTCTCTAAGTGAAATTTTGCAGTATTCATGTTTCTAGAACAGGTGTACTGGCTTATAGCATAATGTCTTTAATGTTCATTCAAAATTGTCATATATTGCAGCATTGTGCAATTCGGCTTTGGGGGTGTTTGTTTGTTTGGCATTTTTGAGGCAGAGTCTTGCTATACACTAGACTGTCCAGGCTGCCCTTGAGCTGTCCAGGATTCTCCCGACTTAGTCTCCCACATGCTGGGAATTCAGGCTTGCACCACCATTTCCAGGTGCAATTCAATATTTTAAATGCTGAGTAGTATATCCAGAGAGAGACAGAGAGAGAGAGAGAGAGAGAGAGAGAGAGAGAGAGAGAGAGAGAGTGCATGTCCATGTGTGTGCACAGTTTTTCCATTCATCTGTTAGGTCTTTGTCACATCTTGCCCATGGTGAATAGTGCTGCCATGCACATAAGACTGCTAATATTTCTTTGAGATCCTAATGTGAGTTCTTCTGGGTAAACACCTAAAAGTAGGATCTAATGTTCAGATCTTCACTGTTCAGTTTATTTTACTTTGTAAATCTGACATCAGTGTGAAATAGTGTGTAAGTAGCACATCCCAGCACTTTAGAAACTCTTTGTTATTGTGCCAGGTTAAGCTGAATATCAATGAAGATTTTAATTTTATAGATATTTCTTATCTCTTTCCCTCCCAATTTCAGCTTATTAAATGTTTTCTCTCAAATTTGTCACTATTTTCCAAATTGTGTGCATTGAAAAGTACGTGTACATATGCACACCACTCTGCACGTAGGGTCAGTGGCCACATCACCACTGTGTGTGTGACTGCATACGTGTGCGTGTGACTACATATATGTGCGCATGACTGTATACGTGTGTGTGGGTGTCTCACCAAAAGTAGAGTGGAAATCCATTTTTACCTCTGTAACATAAATGTCCTCAGGCTGTACCTGACTGTTGCATTCTGCTTTCATAATTCATTATGGAAATATTTTGAGGATCTGTGGGTATTCCTTGAACAGCTGGAGGTATCATTGCTCCTGGGATGCTCAGCAAAGGGGTAAACAAAGACCCAAATACAGGAGGGCAACTTCAAGGGCAAACTCTAATATCAGGGGTATTTACACAAAAAGCAGGGCTGCCCCTTGACCCTGGAACTGCTTACACCCCATGTTCATGAACACTCCATCATGCCTCTGGGAAAGAAGCCAAGTTCACAGTAGCAACCGGGCTGCCTTAGTTGGCCCCATCCTAGCAACCTGCGTCCAGGCCCTCCGATCTTTGTTCCCTTCCCATTGATTGTGTATTACAAATATGTACTAGAATAAAAAATTCATATATGTGGAACCAGATTCACATTTGTGACTGCTGATTTTGCAAGACAGCTAAAGAATAGACCATTGACACCTCAGCTCTGTGGTGTGTATCACCAGTAGGAACAGAATTGGAACATACACATCATTTTAGCTGTGTGCCAGGGGTGTGTCCTCACCCCAGACAAGATGCTTTGTAAACATTTATGTGGTTTCCCCTCCACAAACATCGTGCAGATGGTTCACCCCACAGATGTTCTGAAATGTCCTTGGCTGGCTTTGCATACCTGTGTCGCTTTGCAATAACTTTTCATAAAGAGGACTTGCAGCCCTGATGAGCAAGGAGGCCTTTGCTCTCCTCTTGTCTTGCTTCTGTTGCCTCTGACCCAGGTCACTCAGGTCTGGGAGTCCCATGGTGCTGGGGCCGTGCTTGAGATGAGGAACTGCAGAGAGGAGCTGCAGGATTTCCATGTGCCAAGTTGTGACAGACTGTGTTTCCAAACAGGCATTCACCTCCATTTTCAACACAAAAACGTGCCACAACACACACACAAACAAACACACACACACACACACACACACACAGAAGAAACCTGAACAAAGAAAAAAAGGTGATTATAACTAGTATCGAACACCCCAACATTTTTGGTAAAATGTAGTTTCCGCATCACGTAAACTCTTCAAGTCTGGGAAGGTCTGTAAATGGGGCTTGCTTGCTTTTTTTTTTCTTCCCTGGCAGAACTGGGGATTGAACTCAGGCCCTTGTGCTTACCAGGCAAGTACTTATCCTTCTGAGCCATCTCCCCAGCCCTGTAAATGGGGTTTTCAATGAGGAATGATCTGCTGATGTGAAAGTGAAAGCAACAAAGGTTAGCATGAAGCTTTGTTATTTTAATGTCATAAATTCCTCATGCAAGGTGGCTGAACATATTCCAAGTAATGGTAAGTGACCACGCAATCATTTTGTTATCACTTTTAAAGGCCATTTGGAGGGTTTCGTGCTTAAAACTAGGCTCCTAATCAACATGGAGGTATGGAATTGACACCAGTGATTAGATGCATACAGTTGAAAGTAATCTCTGACAAGGGATTTCATCCATTTTTCCAACCCCAGAGATATATGCAGTGTTATTTTGAATAAGTTCTTACTGTCTGTATTTTCTGCCTGAATAATCTACCTACTTCTTTAAAAGACTTGAGGTTCTTTTTGCAGATATATCATTTTTTATATACCCCCACGTAGTTTCCAGTCACATCTCTCAGCACAGGTAGGAAATTTCACAGATGCTCTGGTTTATTAAGTAGAGAACTTCTACATCTTCTTAGGAATTTGCAGGGAATATATTTTTCATTTCTGTCTTTTTCCTTTCTCTTCACGGAATAGATCCAGTTTGTAAGGAAGGGAAAAGAATTCTACTGCCTGCATTACAAACTCAGTATTTCCATAATATTTTTGTTCCACTGGTAAACTGGAATGTAAACTAAAGATGGTAATCATTTTATAATGGAAAAAAAAGAAGTATTTTACTTCTTATTGCTTTACAATTTTCAAAAAACTTTACTTAATATTATCCTATTAGATCTTTACAGCCTTCTGATAGTGTTTGCATTGTTATTCCTGTTTTAGAGATAGGAGAACTAAACTTGAGAAGGAATTTGTAGATAAGTAATAAACCAGTTCTAAAAATCGTGGTACTCTGAATTCAATGATACCACATATCTTGATGCTGATTTTGTTTATAAAAAAGTTACCTTGGCAACATAAACTCTAGACTGAAAATTAGAATAAAATGAAAGTAGGGGTGCTACTTCTTAGGCAAAAAGAAAAAGAAAATAATCAAAGAGAAGAAATAGCCAAAGTATGAATTATAAAATTTGTTATTTAAACAATATTCAACTTAAAACAAAAATAAAAATAATGTTTAAAATGAGCTTTCATGTATGTTCGTATCTTTGTAACTTCTACATGAAACATCAAATAATGTCCTACTAATTCTATTTTAGGAAGTAAAACACATTTATAACTTGAATTTGGAAGAAACCTATTTAAAAGTCCTGATACTGGCTCCTAAGGCAGTCCAAGAAACTTCAGTTAAGAGATAATGTTGCATATTGTGTCACAAAGTTCCAGTTAGAAACCAGGGATTGTAGGATCCATGAGTTCATGCTAACCATTCCTTGGTTCCTGTTTTCAGTAGCAGAAAAAAAAAAAAAAAAGAGGCTAAGGACAACAGCCAGGGAGATGGGAAGAGAGAAATCAGGTCGGCGGAAAGCACCTCAGCGCCAGACAGCACTCAGAGTGGGGCCTTAACATGGGTTTGAATAATTCAAACTTTCAAGCTTCAGGATGAGGCTTTCCAGTGGGAGGAAAAGTCACCGTAATTAAAGCTGCCCTGGCACATGGAGGCAGCTGTACCCTCCGACAGCCTGAGAAAATTGGACATGGCCTAATAGCCTAGAGAGCAGGGACTGAGTGGGACAACATTGTTTGAGAAGTGTTAGGTTTATTTTGGTGTTCTCCAATTATAAAGTCAATTCTCTGGACTCCAGCTTCTTTTACATATTAATGGCTTAGTCCTTGGCATATGGCAAGTATGCACGATGCAACTTTGGGATGGCCAGAAAAGGGGACAGTGATTCACAGGTGCAGAGATGCCAGTGGCCACACACCCATTTTGAGTGGTATTCTTCAAAATACACAAGAAGGAGGTATTGCGGTGTTGTTTATTTTGTATCAGTGTGGAACTCATTTTAGAATTTTTCTTCACACATCTCCACTGTGAAACTTACATGTTTCAAAATACTATATTATACACGTATATACACATACATTTTCTGAATGTGTTTTCTAAAATAAAAATGATTTCTGCATCATTACAGTTCTTAACTCCTTCTTCTGAAGTGTTCAGAAATCTACCAGCTTTTAATTTATCCAAAAGCCAGGAGTCATCAACACTCCACGTTTCTGGGCAAGGCACTTGTTTTCCCCCCCGCTAGCGCCCCTGTATCCTCAGCAAGGATGCTAATTG
Source organism: Octodon degus (assembly GCF_000260255.1). NCBI lineage: Eukaryota > Metazoa > Chordata > Mammalia > Rodentia > Octodontidae > Octodon > Octodon degus. The sequence goes on along the minus strand of NW_004524817.1, from coordinate 2,443,425 downwards.
CAGGCTCGTCTGCTGGGGGTTGAACGCTGCACAGGCTCTCTCTGAAATAAACAACTCAGCGTTTTCCTGGGGGGCTCTCCAGACTGAGAGGAGCTTCAGCACACTGTGGGCCCATGGGGCCTTCCCGCGGTGCCTGAGCTCAGGAAGATGAGGAAAGAGGGTCGCAGCCGTGTTTTCGGCTTCCTGTTTTCCTTCTTGACAGCTGAGGTAAACGCTTGCCTCCCTCAAGTTTGCTTTCCTGCTGTTGCACCCACCCCCGCAACATCATTTGGTGGTGAGCTATTTTCCAAGTGACCACAGGAGATTGGAAAATAGAAATGGAAAGCAAGGAATCTGACGTTTACTGCTCCAGGGAGAAAGACGCTTACTGTAGTCAAGATACTTAAAAGCTGACCAGAGAAACTGTGGCCTTTCAAGGGAACTTTACTTTTAGGACAACTTTTGAAACTTCCATGATAAAACTGTGTGATACAGGGCTGTCATCCCAGGAAATGCTTATAATGCTGTAGGACCACATTGGCATAGTTGGCCAAGCACAACTTATTTTAAATTACTTGCTTTAATGCAGGGATCAGATTATAGGTTACTGTGTAAGTTGTACAACTGTCTAAAAATGTATTAAGATAAAATGAAACAATGAGATATACTGGAAAGGACTATTAAGATATATTAGTGGGGAAACGATCTACTGTATCCTGGAATATTCTTATTCTAATTAAATATTTAAACTCTTATTTTCACATTGCAGACTTACTGCTAATAAGCTTCTAAAGCAATTATCTTATTAAAGGAGCAGAAAGTTCTAGCCTTGGGTACTATAAATCCATTGACCTGAAACCCAAATTTAAAGATTGTATTTTTAGTTTAATGAATGATTCAAGGTTTTCTGATTTTATTACTTATCAGTAATGATTCCTAAAGTTTATGATTCCTAAAGTCTCTGAAGTTGCCCTACTTAGGTTTTAATGCGGAATTGTGAATAAACAGGTCGTGTTATCTTCAAAGACACAAATTCAAATCAGATCTCTCACGTCTCCTTCAATAGGGAAAAGAAGGAGTGTGAGATTTACTATTTTCAAAAATCATGCTTTGGGACTTTATGATGGAAGAGCGTAGCGAAACAAATCTGCTAACTTTATGGTGGCTGGGAAGGAAACAAAGAAAAAGCACCAGAGAAAAAGGGACCAGGTACCTGGTATCATCCCAAGGTGAGGCCTCCATGACCACCCAGACATACCCGCATGTAGACTCTACTAATACCCACAAGACTCTAGGGCCTGCCTAGTTGACAGCCAAGAATACCACACCAGTAAAATTGTACTAAATGGTTTTGAGTAATGTGTTTTGGTTTTAATTATTTTTCCCAGCCACGTGTCTTTGTCCTCTTCTCTCTGGAAGTGGGAAAGCATCTGCCTCCTAAATCGGCCCAAGCCTGGCCTCACTGTGGAAGACTCTGAGATTCTCACCTGAGTCCCCCTTTAGGCTCCACATGTCATGCCCATCACACCTGTCTCTGTGCTGCCAAATGCTGGCTGCATCTGCACCTGTATCCAGAATATCGTGCCTGTGCACTCTGCCCTCTGCCCTCTGCCCCCTGTATTCTGCCCTCTGGAGCAAGTAAAGAATCCTTAACCTTCCCACAGCTGGATTTTCCTATGCTAACTTCTGTTTGTGTGGCCTCATCTTCTCCCTTCTTCCATACTTCATTCACCCATGAATAATTTTCCTGTTTAAACATCCTATCCTTGCTGATTTCTTTCCCGCCATCTGAAATGTTTTAAAATATTCTCTCTCCCTCCATCCCCCTCTCCCCCTCCCTTCTTTCTCTCTGTCTTTCTCTCTTTCTCTTTGTGTCTCTCCATCTGTCTCTCTGTCTCTCT
>NW_004524817.1:2428991-2441445 GCF_000260255.1 Octodon degus | reverse complement strand
TCTCTCTCTCTCTCTCTCTCTCTCTCTCTCTCTCTCTCTCTCTCTCTCATCAGTGCATGATGAATGAATGAGCAAGCTACTTGGAGCCGGCTTGTCCAGACTCACCCAAGTGCTGCAGCTGGCCTCTCCCTCCCACCAGGTGACTGTCAGCGATCCACCTTGTTTCCGATTCATACTCTGCCCTCCCCTTCAGGCAAATCCTGCCCCACTGAGCTGTGTCCTGATCATAGTGAGTGTTTTAGGAAGTGGTGAAATGAAAAGAGCCTTAGAACTGTGGAAGCTGTCCAAAATAGGGAGCACCCCTATTTGGAACTTTCATCACTTGGCTCTTACTGCAATTGCAACGAAAATCTGGGACAGCGTGTCACAGAGCATCACAGGGAAGTCTCCTGTAGCAACTTTGTGTAACACACAGAGCACAGATTCCACCTCTTTTTCTCTAAATATTGACTTAGATCCTGCTTTTTCCTGTAAGGAAATAGGATCCTGGAATCACCTTGGACTTTTAGCATTCTTAAGTAGCTCAAAATTACATCTAACAGTCAGCTGAAGAGATAGGTATTTCTTGCCATTAAAATTTGTCTGGTATTGATTAGCAGTCCTGTGACATTCTGCCCTATTCTAAATGGACCTGATTGAGGAGACAGAGAGAAAGGAAGATGTTCTCCTTGTGGTGGTTGATCCTTTACTAAGCTTTGGAGTTTTCCCTGAATGGGGGGCTTAACTGCTAAACTGATCTTGCTCCCTGAATTCGGTTCTCTGCTTAGAGAGCACATTTCCATCTAGAGTCAAAAGGATTTCTTTGAGGTCTTCGTGTGTGCATGAAATTCTATGCACAGAAAAGGCGTGCTCCCCAGCCTTCATCTTTTTAAATGCAAATTCCGCCAGATATTCTTACCACTCCCACTTTAGTCTCCTCCTCAAGGCTGGGGCATCCCCACCCCCACCCTCAGCCTTCAGCCCTCACCTGGAAACTGGTGTGCAGTAATCTGAATGCACCTGACCAAAAATTTAAAACATAGAGTTTTAGTCCCTTACTTTACTAAATTTTTAATGGATACTAAATTATCATCATTAAAATAATGAATATAAAAAGACCTCAGATTATCCCCAAATTTCTAAATCTTTCTCAATTTTTATTTTATTTTCATGTATTTTGTTATTTACTTGAGAATAATTCTGCTGTCTTTTATGACACAAACATTGTTAGATTCTTTAATTTGCAGACAAAGTTATATGGCAAATGTAACTCTTGAGACAGAAAATTAGCAATATTGACAAGAAAAAGAATAACGCTTTGATTCACCTAGATTCAAACCCACAAAGTGAAATTGAACAACAAAGATTTCTATTCCTTTTGACATATGTTTTACTATAGCGTAGTGTTCATCTATGGAGCTACCTTAGCCCCACAAGAATTGAAGAGCACTTATAAACCTGCTCCTTCACCCTTTTTGTGTCCCCCCATGACTCACCCCAAGTGTCAGCAAGCAGCTGTCAGTCAAAGGTAACTGTGTTTAATCATCTGTGCTTTCCCCCATTAACCTGCCTGCCTCAGACCTGGTCCCAGGCGGCTGCACCAGAGGTAAGAAGTGGCAGTCATGATGTCCTCGTCAGTGATAACTGGGGTGACCTTTTGGTGTTTGGAGAATTTTTAAATATATTTTAAGACAGCACAAAGAAAGGAGAGAGAGAGTGAGAGAGAGGGAGGGAGGGAAGAAGGAAGAAAAGAGAAGGAAGGAAGGAAGGAAGGAAGGAAGGAAGGAAGGAAGGAAGGAAGGAAGGAAAGAAGGAAGGAAGGAAGGGAAGGAAGGGAAGGAAGGAAGGAAACCTTTTTTGTTCGTAATTGCAGATGCAACTAGACAAGCTTCAGTGAGAGCATTTTGCTCAAGAAGGGCTATGAGACTAACCCTCTAGAGGTTATCTTTTAAAACATCCTTGAGTAATATCTGCATATGGCTTTTCTTGAAGTCAATGAAATTCTCACTTGTGTACTCAAGCGTGGAGCAATTTAGAGTGAATTCCCTTATCAGAAATGGTTCCTCACTTTCCTTTGCCTAGGAAACATTTTATGCAACAAACATCATAACCCAGGGATATATCTGTTTATTCAGCAGATAGAAATGATAAAATTCTAATATCTAAAAGGGAAGGAAACAAGCTGGAGATTTGCATTTATATATACTTCTATTATTGCCATAATTACTATTACTGTTTGTATAGTAGCTGTTACAAACAGCAGAATATTTCCTGTTGTAAGGAAATAAAACTGAATTCCTTTCTCATTTTGCTAGAGGTGCTTATTAATTGTCCTGACCACCACTGATGGTAGGTACCTGTAGGTCATGTGGGCCAGGAAAGCCACTACAAATTTAAGAAAGAACTAAATCAAGAATTTATAGATGCTTTGATAATATATTATCTTCATTTAGGGATAGAGGTGATTCTGCAGGTATTTGAGACTTTAAGTTGGAAAACTAAGAACCTTAGAGATTTCTGTGTACTACTTCAATTTAAAAAACCAAATTTTGTCTGTAGGGTTCCCACAGATGTAAAGGAAAGTCAAAGTGGGGGAAGTACACAGCTGGAAGGCCAGGTGGGTGATTGCTGTGTGCCACATGCTCCACCTCCCTTCTGTGGGCGTTTCCATCTTTCAGCAACACTGAAACCAGCTCCCTGCAGGCGTCACCCCACTTCATCTCTTCCTTGCACAAGTTCAAGAGCATAGGAGAGAGCAAGGCGAACCGTGTGGATCAAGAAAGAGCGAATGCGCGCACTTGAAAAATAGGCCTATTTGTGCCCATCAGACTCTGATCTTAGCTCCAGCAATTGTCCTATATTTTAAGAAATATATGCTGCAGAGAAGAAACTGAAAATAGCAGTGCTGAAATAACAATACATTTTAGCTGAACATTTTTATCAAAATCTGATTTTTCACCCCCTCTATTCTCACAGCTTTTGGAGGTTTGGCTACATATAGAAGATCATGGGTTAATTTTCCTAAGTTGAATGAGTACTGGTACGAAAAGTTATTTTTGCTCTTTAAAGCTGGGCAGAAGAATACCCTTATAATGCATAAGAACATGAGTTACCTGTTAATTATAATGATATTGAATTCTTCATGTCATACATGACAATGTTAAATGAAAGTTAATTTGTACAACCAGTAAAACCATGCAGAACATTCTGTGTGTGGCATGTGAAGTAATCTAAGTGCATTCAGAGGAAAACAGTAGTTGTTAGTGTGTCTCGTACAATGTGGTACAATAGAATAGTCAAGGGCATGAAGATTCAATAGAGCCACAGTTCTGATCCCAGCTCTCTCACTTTTGATACATGGTGTCATAGAGCGTGCCTTTGTTTTTCTAATCCTTCATATTATGAAAAGACGAAAATAGAAGATCTTTAGTTTCCTGGCTTGATTTCTACATTTGCCACATTTTGTTCTGTTTTCTTCCCTACTGCCTCCACTCTAGGAATTTTAGCTAGTTGACAAAGAGTGTTCAGAAAATACTTTAAAAATAATTATGGGGGGGGGTTTGCTGGGGAGATGGCTCAGTAGAATAAGTGCTTGCCTGGCAAGTGCAAGGGCCTGAGTTCAATCCCCAGTTCTGCCAAAAAAAAAAAAAAGAAATAATAATAATAATTATTGGAGTTGTTACCAAAGTTCACTGAAGTTGAGAACTTCTCCCTAAACTGCAAGGAGTTTTTGCTATCAGAGATGTCAACAAAGTATAGCCTTTGGGCCAAAAATTTGTAACCACTTTTTTTGATTACCCATATTTGCAGTTTTTAAGCTTTGTACTTTTAGAGTTTATACTTTTAAGTGACTGGAAACATTAAAGACTAATATATCATGGCAGATGAAAACTACTGGAAAGTGAGATTTAAACATGCATAGATCATGTCTCAGCAGAGCACAGCCACCCTTGTTTGTGTACCATGCGTGGCTGTTTTCAAATGATGATGACTTGCCACAGTGCCCAGATGTCCAGAATCTAAAATATTTGTGACCTTATCTCTTACAGAAGAAATTTGCTTATCTTAGTCCTGTGCTGTAAAAGCCCTAACCTGCTTCATTCAGGAGCCACTCACTCATAGTGTGCTCACAAAAGCACACTGCGATTAAGCCTTCCGAATGACTCCCTAAGACCATGGGCACATGCATGTGTAAGACATTTGGAAGAGAGTGCAGCTTCTGGCAGTCTAGTGATGCACCTGGAAGAACGCCTAGCACAAATGGCTGCACTGCCATTGTCACTATCTATGTATGTGATCATGGGTATGTTTGTCGACTTAGTAAACATATGTTGTGCTCTTACTAGGTCTAGTTGTGTGATCAGTGAACCAGCAGAGGCTAAGAAGCACAGAGATGAGTCTCACTGCTTTCCAGACGACAAGGTAAAGCGCACCTCAGTGACAGTAAATGCAAAACAGAATACTGAGTCATAAAGAACTACAGATAAAATACTTACGCTTAGAGAAAAAAAGAAAAGGTGAAATTGGGAAATGCCTCTGAGGAAGAAAATATTTGAACTGATCTTAAAAGGTCATAGGGTAAACCTTATTAACAACAACCATTCCTCTCCATTCCCAGTTTTACATTTTGTGTCCCCCATCATTCTTTCTCTCTGTTCTCTTCTTTATTCCTTTTCCAGAAATTCATAGGTATCTGTAGTCCCCTGCGCCCTCTACCTTCTCACTGTCCCTGTTCTCCATTTTCTCCTTCCCACGGCCAGTGTAGATGTGAGACCCCTCATTGCGTTACTGCCTTGCCTGTGACCTCACCCCACCAGGCTGTCCTAGTCCACCTCCATCTGCCCTCAGCCTGCTCCCTTCTCTCACACATTTCTAGACAAAATTACACAACCAAAGAGCCAGCAAGATAGCTCAGCAAAATAAGCACCTGCTTGGCAAGTACAGGGACCAGGTTCAATCCCTAGTCTAGCCGGCCCCGCTAGCCCTGCCCCCGCCAGGTGTGCTAAGCTGGTGACAGCACCCAGGTGTGGTGATGCACGCCAATAATCCCAGTGCTGGGGAGGCTGGAAATAGGAGCATCATCATGAGTCTGATCTGCCTAGTGAGACCCTGTATCAATTATACAAATGGACAAAAACATTAAAACTTAAAAAATTTTACACAACAATGCAGAGTCTTCCCACTTTCCACTTATGATCTTTGCCTAGTGTTTTTTGTTTTTTGGTTTTTTTTTTTCTCATTGCTAAGGCAAAATACCCAACACTCAAAGTTAAGGAGGAAAGAAAAAAATCCACCTCTGACCACATGAGGCTTTGAGAGCATATCTAGACACAGCCGCAGCAGCTCTCTAACCTCAGGGAGCACTTAGAGCACCTAAAAAGTATATTTTGCCCTCTCTTCTTAAACCTCTGCACTTCCTCTCCTCCCCTCTCAAGATCACCTTGCTCTGTTTGGTTAAAAATGAAAATGATCAGGATAGCACTTCCAGAGTCTAGCAACACCAACGACTGGCAGCCTCTATGTGCACGCTCTGCTTTCCCTGCGCCACTCTAGAAGCCCTCGTGCTCCTATGTGAGGACACACAGTGCTCCCCAGGCCCCATTCCTTTGCACTTTCTCATTGTTAGGGCAAAATGTCCAACACGCACAAGGCAAAGGAGGAAAGTTTTATTTTCACTCACAGTTTATTGAAGTTTTAGTCCACAACCAGCTGGCCCCAAGAAAGGGATGCAGCGGAGAAGCAGTTCATCGAGTGGTGGGCAGGAAGCAGGACTTCCTTCTTTGCTTTTTGTTCTGTGCAGGCCACAAGCCTGGGCTGGAGCTGCTCCTGCTCAAGCAGGTCCTCCATCTTCAGTAAGTCCATCATCCACATCCAGAACTGTGATAAACCCGTCAGCACCGCACACCCATGACCCGACCATCTCCAGAAAGCCCTACCTGTGAGCACATAAGGCTTGGAGGGGACCTCTAGCTATGAGCCATAGCACCTCTAAAAATGACTTCACTTCTTCTCTATCTCTCATCAGCAAACTGTGCTTTCTCACTAATAATTCCCACCACATATAAACATTTTTTTCTTCCAATCTTTATTATTTTTTTCCTTTCCCTAGTATTCCCTCTAGTTGTAACCCAGTTTCTACTGCTTTCTTTGAGGGTAGATCTGTTAACCATCATTAGAACTCGGTCTCTTGTTCCTCATCTCCACTCTCCTGGGCCACCCCACTGCTCCACCCTCAGCTGACCTGGCTCCTCAGAGTCACCAGCAGAACCATGTGGCACAAATTCATGCTCAGCTCTCACTCCGCATCAGCCTGATCTATCTATCATTGCTTTATTTTTCTTGAAATACTTTTGGTTTGCACTTGGCTGTCAGGACATCCTCCATGTTCTCTGCCTTTCTTATTGGTGTCTGTTTCTCACTACCTTCTGTATTGTTTTCCCAGTCCTTAATAACCACTCAATTTGGGCTGCCATACAGGTCAGACACTTGATATGTTTTCTTTTCTCATTCTTTTTGTGATTTAATCAAGTCTTGTGGCCTTAAATACCATCAGCAGGCTGCTAATTTTCAATGGGACCTCACTCTAGAGATTCAGATACAACAATTATGTCATTTGGGTCCTAATAAGCATCTCTGATTTATAGACGAAAACCCAATCCCATTTTCTAGTTAATTCTTTTCCAGCACTTTGTCCTGTCCGAGCAAGTGGCAATGCTGTCCTTTCCGGCTGCTTAGGGAAGCTCTCCTTTGCATGCTCCACGTCTGAGCCATCAGGGTTACTTGTGGTTCTGTCTCCCAGTAGCCCTCTCCCCCAATGCTGTCACCCTTGTATACTTGCCACAGTACTCTCTTGACTGCATTATTTCAGCATATTTCCAACTGTCTTCTTTCCTTTCTCCTTGGCCCCAGGCTTAGTTTTTAACATGGCAGCCAAAATGATACGTTAAATATAACCAGAGTACTCCTCAAAAGCCTCCAGGGAGGCCATTTTCCTCAGAGAAAAGTTGAATCTTTCCTTGCGCCGTCTCCCTGTCCCCATCCCATGTGACTCGGGTTGCATCTTGTGTGCTCCCCTTTCAGTCTTCTCACAGATGGCCAGGCAAGGTCGGGGAGAGCCTGCAGAGGGAGTCCTGGAGCTCTCCATCCGAGTCCCCGTGATTCTGTGGCTGACAGATACAATCAAGGAGAAGTCCTGTGAGGCTTAACAGTTGAACAGCAGTATCAAAGATCTTTGCTGTCCCAACCTAGCCAGTTGAGCACAGTTTATACTTTATTACTATTTCCAGCATCTAATGCCATACCACAAATGAGATATCTTGGCTTTGTGACCTCGCATACATTTTTCTACAAAGCTTTGAGACAGGGATGACCAGATTCCCAGAAGATAGTGTTTCAGAGTTATGTGTCTCCAGTTAGGAAAACTGAGAAATGCCTGTGAGCGCTCCTTACATCTGTCTCACACAATGTCAAGGGTAACAGTCCTACAGCTAACTGCCTATAAAAATAAAATTGATATTCCCCAAAAGAGTGCAACAGTTTCCAGTATATGTACCATCTACCAAATCCAGTGCTCAGTTTAGAATGACTGTACACTGAAAAGAAAAGGAAAATGTGTCCCCTAGTATTGAAACAAGTGTCAGTAGAAACTGACTGCTAGATGATCCAGATGTAGGATTTAGCAGACAGATTTTGAAGAACCTCCTATATTAAGTATGTCCAAAAAGATTTCTAAATATTCATAAGATACAGCATTTGGATGCCATTGGTTCAGGGGCCACCTATCCATCTAACACTACCATCCACTCAGTATCCATCTAACACTACCATTTTTCCACTTTTTAAATATGTTGACAACATTTATACAAGTCAGGAGTGCTGAAAGATTTGAGAGTAGAAGTGAGAAATTAATAGACCAGTGTCCTCTTGCAGGAAGGTAGGAATAACATGGAGAGTGGTGAGTACAAGATTTATTTTCTTTGTACAACAGGAAGAGTGCTCGGTGTGGTGCACATGCTGGTAATTCCAGCACTTTTCAGCTGAGGTAGCAGGATTGCAAGTTCAAGGCCAGTCTGGACTACATAGAGAGACCCGGTTTCAAAAAGCTAGAAACAAAACCAAAGAAAAAACAGCTAACAGTCAGAAATGAAAGAAAGGAAGGAAGGGAGGAAGAGGGGAGAGAATGCTTCCATTCAGAAAGAAAAGCTGGAGAAAATGAAGACAGGTTTATCTTATGAGATTCAACCTAATGCAAAAAAAGAAAAAAAAAACAAAAAACCTTGAAACTTTATAGATCTGATCAACCATATAGGAAAGAGGATTATCTATAGACAGTGATGAAGCAAAATTTAATAATGTTGGGGAGAAAATTAGGATACAACTTTAGGGGAAGAAATAATGAACCAACTAGAAGTAATTTAGACTTTGCTTTAATTTAAAATCATAATTGGCTTGTTAAGCATAAATATTTATTTTATATTATATGCTAAAAGTAGGCCTCTACAATTCCTAAATTATGTTTATAATTTAGATTATATGGGAGCTTGGGATTTTGGCTTGGTCATGGAACGCTTGCCTAGCATGCTGGAAGCCCTGAGTTTGATCCTTGACACCACAAAGCAAAACAAAACAAAACAATAACCTCCCCCTGCCCCCAGGGTATCTGTTCATCCAGCACTAGGTTAGTTTTATTTATTTTCTGTAACTCTTCACCAGTTTGGTGGTTCATTTAAACAGGAAAAAGGAAATGGCAAGGACTCCTGGGAGCAGAGAAAAGAAAGCAGGGAGCAAGGTAGTGGGCGGGCCGGACAGGCCTGCTTGGCCCTCGGCTGGGAAACGATGCCTCCAGAGCTGAGCAGGGCACGTGAGCAAGGGCTGCTGCCAGCGGGCAGTGATTGCTACTTAGAACTCTAGCACTTACAACGGTCCAAGCGGACTTTCTTGAACCATTAGTTAATAAAAATTTTCAAACAACAGGTAGATATTTTCGGTTTGGGAGATTTCAGAGGGAATGTTTGTCATGCGTGGTATTCAGTGATTGCCTTTAAAAGTCTCTGATTCCAAGGTTCTGTTAGAGTAAGCCTACATGATACATTTTCTTTTAACATATAGAATCTCAACCAAAATGTGTTCCTTTTGTGGTCACTGATCGCTCTTGGCAGTCTTTCTTGGTATTCTAGCTTGTCACTCAGTTGGTTAACTTTTTTGTTACTTATGTAATGAGCACAGAGCACCTGATTTCATATCTAGGGATAAAAATGGCATAGACTCATAAACTTAAAGTTTTAGGACTGGAACAAGCTTTTAAAAGTCATTCAAATATACACCAACACTCCAGGAAGAAAACTTGGGCCCTGAGAGGCTGATTTCACCAAGCTCATGCTGTCTAGAATATTCTTTTTAAATGTTTATTTATTTATTTAATTTGATACAGGGTCACTACACAGCTTGGACTTATAACGAACCTCCTGTCTCAGCCTCTCCAGCACTGGGATGACAGGCATGTGCCACGACGTCCGGTTTTGGTGGCTGGCATGCCGCGGAACCGGCATGGCATGTGGTGCCGGGGATTGAACCCAGGTCCTTGAGTTTACAAGGCAGGTGCAGGTGTTTTGACCGCTGAGCTCTCTCCCCAGCTCTGCATAGAATATTTTGGACCCAATTCCAGAGCTGTCTCTACAGTACATGCTACCTCCTGCTTATCTAACTTAATTTAAATGAAACTTCATACAGTGTTTTTTGTTTAAAATTCATCATTTATTGTAGTACTTCAGGATCCTGTCAGGTGACCAGAAGCATGCATCAAGATGCACTAAGAAAAAAATGTTATGACCTAGTCTAAAAGTGCATAGCTCTTTTACCTTTTATAAAATTTAAAAAGTTTTGAACAGATACTTCTAAAAATGTATCTTTTTACCTTTTCACCAAAGTGGAAATCAATAGAATTATAATGCTTTCAAATAGTGGTGCGAATGGAATTTTTCATTGGTAAGACACTAATTAAATTACTGATTTTACCCTTGTGACTTAGCTGATATTAGCAAAATTGGCAAAGTCCGCCTCATTAAGCTCCATTTGAGCAGGGCATCTCCTTTTTTCTAGTTTTCTAATTCAGATACAAGAATTCTCAGCAACATGTCAGTTTTTCCTGACATCGCCCACAAGACACTCTGGTGCCAGACTGCTGTGGTGCCACCACGTTAATCCGATTAGAGCTCAAATCTAAATGGTGCTGGCTATGCTAGATCAATACGAGAATGGGGAGGGTCAATTTGAGTGTGAGCCCAGTGGCTTCTCTTCCCACTGACTGACCGTAGAGGCACAGAGGACAGCCAAAACTGACTGACTGCTGGGCAGATATTAAATTCATTATCAAGCCGGTGAAAGGTGGCGTGACAATGTGTGAGTGTCCTGGCTTCGTCATCTGTGAACAGGGGGACAGGACTGCACAGTCTCCACGGACTTTCCAGTCTAAAATCATTCTAACGAGCCCACAAGAGCCCCTGGAGTATGCTAATAACTGGACAGCCGCCAAATGACACACATAGCTAAATGGATTCTGTTTATGTCATTATTTTTCGATCCCCTGCTTCTTTCTAAAATTTCCTCTCTGGTTCCAGTCAGTGGAGAGAAATGAGCATGTTGGGCATAAGCTCAGGATGCCACATGGTGGAAGTGAAGAGGAAATGCCAGGATTTTCCATGTACAGTGAGTGTCCTGGTTCTTCCTGGCTTATGGGTTAATTCTTTGAGAATGTGGTGGAATGGTACATGGTCCCTTTGGAGACTATCACCCAACTATCTGAATTTCTTTTTAAGTTCAGATAGATCATGAACCTCTCTAGAATTAACAGTGTCTTCCTTAAAATGTCCCTGATTTGATGGGTGGCATTCTATATGGTGGGCTCTTCACAACGAATCATAGTGTGACAGAAGGACCACAAGCTTGGGATCAGATCTTCAAGCTTTGTTACATAGAGCTGTGACTTTTAGGTTAGTCACCGTGAGTCTATTTCTTCACCCTTACTGTAGAAAGACAACTCCTGCCTGGACTGCGGGGCTCTGTGAGATAGGAAGTGCACATCACCTAAAACCATGTTTGACACATGCAGGCATCCAGCACATATGCTTCGTACTTCCTTTAAAAAATGTTACTAATTTCAACTTTGACGAAAGTGTTAGAACTAATACAGTATCAGAATCACAAGTGTTGTGTCGACAGGCACCAATATCACAGCCCACAATATTCTTACGTCCTACATGACAATATCTGCTCTTCCAGATAGGGGCCAGGGCTGTGGCAGTGGCTTCCACATCCTGGTCAGCTCCATTCGCACTGGGGGCTCCATCCTGACCAAGATCTGTCCTGAGCAACAGCCTCCTCTTTCTGTCTAATCAGGACGTGTTTCTGTGTTTTTATGCCTTAATACTTTGCCTTTTCCCCAATTCTCTTTAACTACTTTGAGTTCAAATATTTAGAATGAATGACAAAATACTCTTCAATATACCTCCTCACTATGTACATATTTACTATGCTTATCACTTTGGCATTTTTTACTCAAAGAAACTAATAATTGGAAAAAAATGGAAATTGAATGATTCATTTCTAATCACTGCTGATTATATACTCTCAGCAGTGAAACCAATATGGTCTCATTTATACTTTGGGAAAAGGCGAATTGTAATTGGCTAGAGTGGGAATCATACTTGTATCAGACATGTCTTCTCATGGTTGTACCAGAATAAAAATTAAAAAGAAAACAATTTTAAGGCACTCATTATAAAATATTAGTTAACAGTTTAGGGAACATATACACTTTCCATCCTTCTTTATTTTTTATTCCTCTAAGTCATGAGGAAAAGCATCACTGGCAGAGAGAAATTGAAGTAAATAAGAGAGCTCCCTTCTCTGTCTTCACATCTTACTGCTATATGACAATGTATTCTCTGCCAAATCCCTCCTGAGAGAAGTGAGTGAACCCACACTGATACGTCTGCCCCAGCTTGCTGGGAAGTGCCGAGCCACCCATACTGTGCTGCACAGATGGCCGCCAGAGCACTTGGAGTGAGGTCTGGGTGCCTGGGCCACAGACAGATAGTACAATGCCCAAGGACTGAGAGAGCAGAGTTGCCCTCCTTAGCAGTGGGGACTGTTTGGAGGTTGCAGACATTCATGATCAGTTGTCTGGCAGGAAGCTGAAGATCTACGTACAGTACACCGGTTTAAGGTTATGTATCTGTTCTCAAGAGAAGAGATGATAAATTTTACAAATAGATACTTTCTCCTTTATATTAATTGTGTCTGTAGAACTTTATATCATCAGAACTAGCAGAGGGAAGAAAAGTAGCAAAAGGTTGACTTTTAGGAAAGATGGACAAGAAAGTCATTTTCTGAAAGTAAAGACCTGAAATTTATGGAAGAATATATGGATGTAGAATAGATAGATAGATAGATAGATAGATAGATAGATAGATAGATA
>NW_004524817.1:2400315-2428679 GCF_000260255.1 Octodon degus | reverse complement strand
GATTACAGGTGTACATCACCATGCCCAGTCTCGGTAGCCAGCTCAGCATGCCTGGGGGCAGAGCTGACACAGCATGTGGTACTGGGATTGAACCCTGGTCCCTGTGCTTGCCTAAGCAGGGGCTTCATCAACTATGCTACTTCGCCAGCCCTGTAGATAATATTTTTTTTAAAAATAAAGAAATTTTTCATTCTGGAATTCTGAGGCTTGATGGCCGCCATGCCTAACTAGCTGCTTGGTTGGTCCTCCTTCCTGTCCCGATCCAGCAGGTTATTCTTTGCTGATACCTCCACTTTTAAAAGTAAACTATTAAGAAAGTCCCCTGATTCTAAGAGCTAGAACGACATCTTCTGCTGTGATTCTAGAACAGGACCTGTACTTGGCCGGTTTTGTCCAGATCTTTGTTCAGTCATCTGTGATCTTTTCTCTGCTTTCTCCTTCCTCCCTTCAAGGGCCAGAACCCCACCCGATGCCTTCTACGCGGGGCACTCTCTATGGTCCATATTGGTGAGAGAGGTGGGCAGTAGGTACATCCTGTCTCTAGCTGTGCACAGTAGGCACTTGTGCTTGGTGGGTCTTGTCACAGAAAGCATAAACAGTTTGACATAAACATTTGACCTTCCTAACAAAGACTCTAGCTTAAGCGCAAATTGATTTCCTAAAAACAGTGTCTCGCTAGGATAGAAAGCTGTATCATTATTATTGCAGAAATTATTCTATCATGTTGACTCAGTTTATCACTCCTCTTCCTACCATTACTAAATAAGGTAGCAATAAATCCTCTGATAGTTGGTTTGTTTCATGCTTCTTAAGAAGAATGACTGATTTGTTCTTTGTCACATTTGCCACTTCTAAGATTCTGTGTCAAGATTTAAGGAACTGTGTTTTGGGCAAAGGCCAGGACTCTCTGTGCAGAGGCGGGACAATGAAAATGTAGTACAGTGTGACTACAGTGTGACTACCATCGTTCCCAGTAGACGCAAGAATAGCAGACACCAAACAGCGCAGCTGTAGACGCTAGACAGCTTTTTCAGATGAAACTGAGTTTCCTCGTAAGTATATTTGAATTTTGAAGCAGTATTTGTGTGTTGAGTATGGAGCAAAGGCTTAGCTTGTCCAGTCACTTTAGCACTGCAAATACAGGGGATTTGTATTTTGGTATCTTTCCATCAATAAGAATTGAAGTGAACATTTTCCCTTCAAAAGAGCTGCCACTGTCACCTATTCAAAGGTTCTTCGGGAACTGCGCCTGAGGTAGAAAATACTGCTGGGAATATTGGCCAATTATGTTTCCCAATCTAAATGAGTATTGTTACTGTTTTCTATTCCTCATAATTTGGTTCAATTCTGAGAAGTTTTTGGAAAAGAAACCCAAATATTACCTTTTAAGATGAAAAACAGCGATCAGTAATTGCTTTGTTCCTTCTCTCATGGTCATAGAGATAGATAAATAGATAGATAGACAGACAGACAGATAGATAGACAGACAGACAGACAGATTTCCTCTCCACTTAGTTTAACAAGTATAAAATGAAAGAGAAATTTTGATTCTTTTGTTTTCATAAATAACTTTAAGTTTTAGTAGATGTTTCCTGATTTTTTTAAACCTTGTTCCTGAGTTCAAATATGTTTCCTTGAGGCAAATTTAGAGGACTGAGAGCCATGAGAGAAAGTGTGTCACAGGAAAGCAAATTCACAAGTCTCAGAGATACCATGCCACTAGCGTTTCCCACAGGTGGCGTCAGCCTCACCTCTGACCCGGCTTTTTGCCTTCGAGTCCAGCAGCATGCATAGCACGACAGCCCAGCGACCCAGCACAAGCTTTCCCACCTAGAACGCATTGCAGAGTGGACACAGAAAATATCCAGTGACGTCTAGACGCTACCAGATGATACACTTGATTTTACTTTTGCTGTGACTCAGATAATGATATAAATAGATGGCCTTCCTTTTCATTGATCTCAATGTAATCTCACTGTGATCTCAACATGAACAATCCCATTGTGCTTCTCTATCCCTCTCTCGTTTTTGGTTCTCTTTGGCAATATCAAATCTACGCTCAGCTCCGGTCATCATATCCCAAATGTTTTTCTCAACTCCATCTAAATGCACAATCTTAATTCTTCCTTCAAAACAACAGTTGTATCTCCTTTATTCTTCAACTATTTCCTCTCTAAATGATTCCTTCCAGTAACTAAATAGATGTGATTAAGCCTTTCATGGGGAAGAAGGGTTTGCTGGAGTTGTTTTTACTATGACATCTAGTGGGAGACAAGATCATCAATGTAGATAGTGTCATTAACTAAGGATGCAGCCAGGTGGTCATGTGGCTACCTCGAGCATATGGTGATGGTCTATGCCTGTGATGAAAGAGAGTATCGAAGAAAAGCCTCAAATGAGAAGAAAAATTTGAAAAGAAAATGGAATCTTGAAACACACAAAAGCGAGTAGGCAGGGAAGAAATTCTCTCCTCACACAGTTAGAAAATACACTCATAAAAGATAGAAGAGAACCAGGAAAGAGAAATGTCTTGGAAGCCAAAGGTAATAAAGAGAAGTGCTCAGCTGTATTAGCTGTATCCAGTAAGAGGAAGACTGAAATCTGTTCTTAATCAGATCTGTTGGAGGCTCCCTGGTGACTTTGGCTGAAGATGTTCACAGGAGTTCTTCATTTTGCTAGAACTCATTGCCTCTTGGCTTTCTTAAGATTTTTACCTGCAACTCAGTTTATCTTCTACTGGATTATTTCCAGCCCAGTGAACGGGCAGCTCAGACCTGACCCTCCCTCTCGTGACCGCCGTGTCTCTCCACTGCTTCGTGTGCAGGCCTCTTGGAAGAAGTTTTCATTTCTGCCACAGGGAATGCACTCTAGTCAGGAACCCACCGCAGACGGGCTTGTGCCCCGCTGTCCTCTGCAGCTTTCTGTCAGTACCCTCCAGGTGAACACAAAGATTATGCAGACCTCAGCAGAATTATACATCCTCAGTCATCTTGGCACATGCACTTTCATTGTGACACTATTCTTCGGTCACCCTTTCTGCATTATTAGCAGTTCTTACTTTATATTTCACACTGAGTTCTCGTCCTCTGCTCAGCTTCTGAATGCCTCAGTTTTCTGGATTTTGTCCTAAGCCCTCTTCTTGCTCTCTGTGATCACATCCGTGACTAGACTTTCAATGTCTCACAGACTGTAGCTCTCAGATGTATATCCACAACCCAAGCTCACTGGCCATTTCATGCATTCATTTCCGCTGCATGAAATGGACAAGAAAAACGGTGATAGTAAAAAAGAAAAAAGAGAAACACCACGTTTGAAATTGAGAGGACAGGAAAAGATGAAGGCCGATAAACACTTGAAAGTGTATTCTACCCCATTTATAATAAAAAATCAAATCATAACTAAATTCCACTGAGCAAGATAAGGTAGATTTCTGTGCTTATTATGAGTAATGAAGCATACTTTGGTACACTTAGGAATACAAAGGGCTGGCCAAGTAGCTCAGCAGGTTAAAGTGCCTGCTTAGGCTGGCCCAGGGGCGGGAGTTCGATCCCCAGGCCTGCCATGCCAGGCCCGCCCCAGGGCATGCTGAGATGGCAATTGAGACTGGGTCTGGTGGCACGTGCCTGTAATCCCAGCACTTGGGAGGCTGTAAACAGGAGAATCACTATGAGTCCAATATATGCAGTGAGACCCTGTAGAACCTGTAGACCCTGTCCTAAAAAATAAAATAAAAAAATACAGTTTATAAATACATTTTAAAAATTATAAATGTTCTTTAACATGTTGTACTTCTGGAGATGCATCTTAAAATAAACCTGGAAAGGGATATAATTCAGACAGTATTTTTCACCGTAGGATTTATAAAAGCAAGTCTGGAAGCAATCTAATGTCAATAAAAAACAAGTTAAGTAAACTGTGTATTACCTGGGAGGATATCATGCATATAGTAATAGGGCTCTATATTTGTTTTTAAAAATAAGAGCAATAGTAGGGCCAGCAAGATAACTCAGTGGACTAAGTACCTGCTTAGGCAAGTGCAGGGACCAAAAGTCGATCCTCAGCACAACATGCCACACTTGTCCCGCCCCCAGGTATGCTGAGCCATTGACTGAGTCCAGGCGTGCTGGCACACACCTGTAATCCCAGAGCTGGGGAGGCTGAAAACAGGAAGATCATTATGAGTCTAACCTGTGTAGTGAGAACTTGTACTGAATATTTTAAATAAATAAATAAAAATAAGAGCAATACTATATTAAATTTCAAAACCATAACATTGAAATAATATATTTTGCTTCTTTAAAAAACATATTGGTTTAGGGCTGGGGATTTAAGCTCAGTGGCAGAACACTTGCCTAGCATGTATGAGGCCCTGAGTTCAATCCCTACCTAGAAAAAGTAAATATATGGTTAAAAAAAAATGCTGTCGTACTGGCCCCGCACCTGGGGTGTGCTGAGACGGCAATTGAGACTGGGTGTGGTGGCGCACATCTGTAATCCCAGCTCTTGGGAGGCTGTAAACAGGTGGATCACTCTAAGTCTGATCTAGTAGTGGGAACCTGAACACTCTGTAGACCCTTCCCTAGAAGTACCAAAAAAAAAAAAAAAAATGCTTGTTTACACATGCTTAGGATAGAATCTTGAAAGAGACAGGCAAAATGATAGCCTTTTGAGGCAGTGTTTTTCTAAGAGCTGCTTATGAACTTAATGCCTTATATATTTTATACTCTTTCCTTGTGACCATATTGTTAGGTTTTTACACTGTTCATTATAAAAAACTAAATTCCTGCAGTGAATGAATTTAGGTATCTTTTTTAGTTGTTCTTAAATAGTTCTAACCCTTGCTACTATGGCCTGAGGGCAGGGCTCTCTGTGGTGTTTTCTCTTCCCATAACCAAATTTGACAAGAGAAGAGGGACAGATTCCCTGCTCCTGAGTCTTTCCCAGTTGTCCTTGGGGCCGGCTGAGTCCCCTCTTGTGGCCCCATAAATGCCTTGTGAGAGTATCATGCTATTTCATTTGGAGACTGGTTATCAGTAGGATGTTGTTTTTCAGTTGCAGAAACTTCAACAGAAACGAGCTTCCATCTAAAACAAGGTCAGCAGGAAGCTACCTGAAAATAACAAATTTCAAGGCTTTGAAGATGGGGAGATAATGTAGAAGTTCAAAATAGTTTTTCTTATCTGGGGAGCTGGAGAATTCATTACCTAACTAGCTAAGAAGTATTTTTTAAAAATTTTTGCCTGAAGTTAATAGGAAAAAGTAGTATATAAGATAAGAATTCAAAGCATAGGGAAGATTCTTTTAACCGAGAGTTTATTGTTATTTTTCTTTTTTTAGTATTAAGATGGACACTACAGTTTCCCAAATGGAAAGGATTGGTGGATAGATAAATATCTTGAAGTATTTTACTAAAAGTATGTCCAAAAGTTCAGATTCCTGAAGTGAAATGTCACCTAGATAGCTGTTCAATTTTTACCTTCTAAAAGCAAAACAATTTCCTTATTTGAATATAGTGTAAAAACCCTCAGTCACCTAAACTTCAACAGAGATGTCCTTTTTCCTAAATCCTTGACAGCGATATTGACAATAATTAAATTAAAAGAAGCTTAAATAAGGAATTTACTGGAACAACATGATGATGTATAAATTGAATTTCTTACAGTATGTATATTTTAACCATATTACTAGTAATATATTCATAAGTGTACCAGAAATGCTTCATCATCAAACAAAAATTAATTTATATTCAGTACGTTTCCAAGGAAGAAAGATGTTTTGCAATAATACTTCTCCAACACAAAGTTAGTAAACAAGAAGATATTCTTGAATCACTACAGTAAGCTAGAAATATAATAGTTCATCATCTCCCATGAGTTGCAAATAATTAAGTTCCTTTGATTTCTATCTTTATTTTTAAATAATATTGCTATTCTGATGTTTCATTAATTCTCTAATACAGACATGTGCGTAACAAAAATATTTACAATATGCTAAAATCTTTTCATTTTAGTTTTAAAGTGGGAGGAAATATATTAGTTCAATTTAATCAAAAGGTAACTTATTTTCTGCAGTGCTGAGGGAGAGGAACCCAGTCATTGCAGTAAACTACACTTCCCACATCGTTCTACTTACTTATTTTTAAACTGTTGAGATAGGGTTTCACCAAAATGCCCAAGATGGCCACAAACCTGAGCTACTCTAGCCTCAGCCTCAAGAGCTGCTGGCCTTGCAAGGATGTTCCCCTGTGCCTGGATTTTAGGAAATCTTTTTGAATAATAGTCTTATGCAGAGACATGGTAGAGTTTCCAGGTCTAGAGCAGTTTCACAGTTTCACAGTTTCACTCATAGTCATAGGTGATGTAAGCCTAATTATTAAGAGAAATGATACATAAAAAGGACAATGCAAAATTGTGAACTTTTAGAAGTTTACTTTATTTTATGAGTCAATAATGTACAAGGCCCACTTAATAGAATTTCTTGGAAAACAATACCCATTTTCTGTGTTTGTAGGGAAGCTGTATGGTGCATGGGCTCACTGAGGTGCAGTAGACAGTAAGTCTGATCAGGAGAAAAACTGTCTCATTTTTGCATCACCCCATGCCAGGCCTGCATAGCTACTTGTCAGATGGGTCAATGTGCGAGCAGACCCTCTCTCTTTGGGGTTTGACGTGGATGCATGGTGGAAAGGGAGTGGAGGAGCCTTTGTCCTACTTAAGTGCCCCAAACAGCATACGTGTTGGGAGACATGTAGTGTAAGAGCATTAACGATTAGCTAGGGATTTGCATGCAGGGTTTAGTGATGTAACCCATACAATACATGTAAATCTGGAGTAATGGCTGTGGTTAAATGAGACGTGCACAGATTTCCTCCATGCTATATTTATAAATCTTATCAAGACTTCTCTCCCCTCTGCCTCTTTCTGAAAACCTGTACAGAATTACACTTCCATCTTACTTATACACACTGGATGTTGCCATTGTCAAGTGCCCCATTCGACTTCTTGCTTGTCCATTTGAAGTCCCTTTCTTGTTGCTCTGTAAGCAAGTGAGCCCCTTGTTGTGTGACGTTCCAGCCCTGCAGCTTCCGCCACAGTGTGCCCACAGCTCCCCTCCTCTCTCCGGCCCTGGTTCATCTGCCCTACTCTTGCTGTCTCTCCTACCCACACACTGAGCTTTCCCATCTTCTGAGAAGCCTTCCCCAGCCCTGTCCTGCCTGTCTCCTTGAGCTTTCCCAAGTGAGAGGGGAGCTGTCTCCTCCTTCCCTCCTTGGGCCCTGGAACCACAGAACTCTAGCTTCTGTCCCCACTCCAGTGCCCAGAGCATACATGTTGGGAGGTCACTGTCCTCACTGCTGCCACCCTCACACTCATTGCAGGGGTTGTCACAATGTGACCATCAGGGCATCAGTGTCTCACCACTTTGCATCTCAAGCGCATAGAGCAAGTACACCCAGAGTGAGAACTCCAAAATGCTGACATGACCGTCTTTCTAGGATTGCAGAATCAACTCCACGTTCATCAGCACAGTGCAGATCCGGACTCAGCCTTTCACTCCATCTCTGCCTTTTGTCCTTGCACATTCTAGTAAAAAATAATAACCTCATTTTATGTCTTGAACAGACTGTTCTCTTTCAACTCAGTCCCTTCACAGGCTAAGATCTTATGACCTTTGCTCTACATCTAGCAAAGAAAATTGCACTTTAGCTTACTGATATTCTGGCTTTTCTCCTGAAAACCTGTTAGTACCTTTATTTTTATCTGATCAGAGACATCATACCTTTCTCGTGGGTGGTACCTGAGGTTGAACCCAAGGTCTTCATATTAAGGTATACATCCATCTCTCTTTTATCTAGACAAGGCCTCACTAAGCTGCTGGATTGCCCAGATTGAGCCTGGATTTGTGATCCTCCTACCTCAGCCTCTCAGAGTGCTAGGGTTACAGGTGTGCACCACCACGTCCTGCTTTAGTTTAGATATCAAATATCTAAACTAAAATCTTACTATTTTAAAAAAAGCAACTGGAATTAAGAAAAATTCTAAAAATTCAAATTATATGAAGTGTATTTCTTATAGATAAATGCAACAGAAGAACTTTATTCATTTCCTAATTTTTACATAGTAATTAAAATGTTTATCCCAGGGGAAGCTATATGTTATACATTAGCTTCACAATATTTAGAACATTCATAATGCTTTGTTATTGTTTTTCTGGTCATTGAAGACATTCTGTGTCATCTGACACATTCCAGTAGCTGATATAAGGCTTGCAGCCTAATGCTCAGCCTTGCAATTTCCTAGTTAGTGAGAAAAACATTGTGATACTGAACTTATCAGCATATAAAAATACATTTCAACAAATGTTATTTTTGTTATATGAACTGTCATTTACATATAGGTGGCATTTTGGATTGCTAATTAGACTGTGTCCTGATGCATAATAAACATACATAATAAAGTGCAATAAGCAATTTGACTTATACATTGTTTTTGGAATGTTACCATCACAGAGCACTAGCATAAGTGCTATCAAACTAACTCCATTTAAAAACTACAAGTTTCTTTTTGTTAAAGAATTATGATATTATCTTGCTCTGTAAGATGTTTAAAGAAGTCTGTATATTGAGGATTGATATTCTAAATCATTCTCTATACATAGAATATAAAAAGTTCTTTATATTCTTAATAGATAGATAGATAGATAGATAGATAGATAGATAGATAGATAGAGGTATGTCTATGTAAACAATTACATTTAGGGGATTCTATCAGAAGTATTCATGATAAATTTGTAATAAGTAAAAATGTCTACACTGAGTATTTAACAGCTAAACAAGTGGTGTTATCTCTTTAAAACAACTATAATATGTTGTTTGAAAAGAGAACCCAGTTACTCTGGGTATAGTATGCAGGTCATATTTTTTCCTTAAAGTGACTGGGGTACATGCCTCTAGCCTCACGACTGAGCCAGGAGGAGCCCCCTGACTACTAGTTAGTTCGGGGCTAGACTGAGCTATGTAATGAGCCCCCACATCAAAGAAAAAAAAAGTATTGGGCTGGCCAAACAGCTCAGTGGACTAAAGCACCTGCATAGGGAGAGCACAGGGGCCAGAGTTCTATCCCTGGCACCACAAGCTGAGCTGTCCCCACCCCCAGGGTATACTGACACAGAGATTGAAACTGGGTGTGGTGGCATGCACCTGTAATCCCAGTGCTTGGGAGGCTGAAAACAGGAGGATCACAACGAGTGATCTACATAGTGAGACTCTGTAGACCCTACAGTAAATAAATAAAAAAAGGAAAAAGTATTGAGGCGCATCTGCAGAAACTGAAGCTGATTTGAAAGTTTGCATCAATAATAACAATATTAGTAGTTGGCATTAAGATGATATCATCAGTTTCCACTGGTGAGACGCTGTGATGTGGCCCTGTTCACAGGTTACACAGTGAGATAGTTCTCCAAAGAAGACTCTGAATCTAAGCCATAGAGATAAAATTCTTTGCCCAAAGCCTCACTGTAGATATTTGTTTTCTGCATCGCCTATGCTTCAAACCTTATCTTTATTTACTTTATTGTCTCTGTGATTTGAAATAACCTGGACCAGGTAATTCAAGAGGAAACAAATATTCTTATCAACAGAAAACAACATAAGTAGAACAAATCAGAACCGAGAAGATCAAAACCACAGACTCCTGGCAGCTAGAAGAATCTAGCAAGAGGTTACAACAGACAACAGTTTTTAAATTGGGGGAAAATTGCCTGCCAGTGAGGATCAAGAGACAGAACTAGGAGACAGGAAGAAAATTCAGTTGCAAGCCCAGGGGCACTGCTGAGGGTGCTCTGCCGCAGGGGGCTTGCCAGTGCTGCCCTCTGAGGGTAGGATGCTGCAGCTTGCCCCTGGCCCCAAACGAATGCCTTCCACATCTGCCTTTCCTGCTCTAGTGTCCTGTGCCCCAGCTGGTGGTGTGAGCAGCACTGGGCTGGCCATGCAAGCTTTTGTCAGCACCAGCTGTTTGCTCTCATCTGTGCTGGAGCTGCTACTCATGTGCAGTTGCCACTTTCTTTACATTTTCATTTAAGTTCATATTTCTTTAAGCACTAGTAGGGACACACAATCCCAACAGAGAAATTCTGAGCCTCTGAGAGCTCAACTGCGTGCTGAATCTCCATGCACTGAACCCAGGATCAGAGCAACACTACAGAGGAGCACATCAGCGGATAAAGGCGCTCAGGCAGCATCTCTTATTTGTGAAGAAGGAAAGGTAGTTGAGAAGCCTCCACATTTATTGACTCAGATGCTAAATTTACTAGAACACAGGTTCAATAGCATTTATACTTGGATTTGCAGCCCATAAAGTCTGCTAAAAAGAGATGCATCAGTAGCACTTGTACAAATACATGTATGAAATGGGCGAGGAATAGGGATAAAAGTTGCTAACTATCCGGGACTCTTACAACAAAAATTCAGGATATTGCTGTAAGTTTCCTGTCAACTTTAATCAGTGTCTGATTTCGTTTAGCCTATTTTCGTACAAGGGCAGTGATGTCAAAATCATTCCCTAGAATATATGGCAAGTGTTTGAAAGATGCCTTGCCAGCACCCCCTCGGTATTATCCGTTGCTCGAACACACTTATCCCATCATTCTTGCCACTTTCCAAAGCAGCTCTGCAAGTCGTCTTTCCTGAATATCTTTACAAGGTGTGATCAAAAATATGGAGATTTCCCCTGCCTAGTGCCATTTTCTTTCCATTTTCATTTAAGTTCATATTTCTTTAAGCACTAGTAGGGACACACAATCCCAACAGAGAAATTCTGAAGTCCCAACAGAAGGCAGGCTCTTAGAAGCACAGCCATGTGCCCTTGCATACCTGTCCACTGGGTCCAGCGCTGTGTAACTCTGTCTTTTGCTCAAAGTCAAAATAACGATGGAAGATAAATGATTTCAACTGCTACAGCACATTTAGGCAGCCAGTACAGCACAACTAAACAGAGGAGGACTTCCAGAACTGCTTCTGAAGGTGACAGTACGATGGGCTAAATGTACTCAAAGTGAGGGGGGAGCATCTCATAGGGAATTCATGGCAATTGCCTTTTACTATAATTTTTTTAATTTAAGTATTTCCAATCATTTTTACCACACCTCACATGATGTAGGTGCTGAACCCAAAATGTCTAGGTTGAAAATCCTGACTCTCTTCTTTCCAACTCTGCCTTTGGGCAAATTCCTTGGTCTTGCTGTGTCTAAGTATCCCATTCTATAAAATGGGAATGAGAATAATCATGTCAGCAACATAAGGTTATCACATGGATTAAATGTTTTTGTCAAGAGCTTAGAATAGTGCCTACTGTTTGCTAAGTGTCTTCGAACTGTAATTGTTTTTCAAGTTTTTTTCCTGTTTTTCTGGGTCAAAACCTGGAGTACTCCCCAACTCTTCTCTTTCTTTTGCCCACTATCTCCATGCAGCAAATAAATCCTGCCAGTTCTTCCTTCTAAGAGAAACCTGGCACTGCATTCTTCTTTCTGTGGAAAGGATGCTACCCCTTGTGGAGAAGGGAACTTTCTTACTTGACTTGCAGTAGCCTCTAGAACACCTACTGCAGTAAATCCAGTCGACTTTCAGCTGTCCAGAAGAGCTCGACCATTCTCCATAGCCCAAGCGAGTAGCTGGTGCACTGCACTGACCACAGTGCCCGGATGATTAAACACATTCATTCGAGGACTACGAGGTCTTCATGGTGCCAGGTCACTGAGTGGTACAGGAACAAATGCCCATATGACCCTTGACCCACACTGGCTTCCACAAGGCATCTGCCATCCCAGGACATGCATTCTCCAGGCTCTGCCTCATGCTTGCCACCTGGGTCCCATGGTCTCCTTGGGCTGCCGGTGGTCCCACCCACCTCTTTCTAGCATGCAACTATTTTCTTTGGGGATGTGGCCTCTCTTTCAGATAACTCTTCAAAGAGGACCTGAGCTTCAAGATGCAGGGTCCAGAGCTTTCTGCTCAGTAGTTCACATCCTCTCTCCTCTCATCTCTTTCTCCTCTTCCCGGAGGCTCCTGACCCTGTGTCTGGAGGACTGCTGTGCCTATTATCACTCCTGTTCCTGTACTTCCACATTCTCTGCCTGTTCCCTAGCACGCGCAATCCCTGAATCGCCCTGAGGCACTTGTAGAGCAAAAGAGCAAGAGAGTGCAGTTCTGTGTTCACCTTGCCATATTCTTTTCCTGAGGGAATGAGGAGAGGAGCATCCAGTCTCTGCTTAAATGGAGAAAAAGAAAAAAGAGGAATCACCGGGGAAAAAATGTAGTATCTGAATTCTCTCTCACTACATGTTATGTATGAATTCAGAAGCCACGCAGACTGGCCACGCTAATGGAATCTCATCACTCCCACAGCGAACATCTTTAGTGGCTTCTAATTGTGCTTATTGTCATAGCAAATGTTGGGTCCTGGTGTACAAGCTCTGGAGGACAAGTTCTGGCAGGCGCCCAGCCTCTGCGCTTCTTTTTGCTGCCCTTCCTTCCACCTGCCCAGCATTCACCCTTGCTAACTTCGCATCCAGTAGGAGGTATGTTAGCCCTTCGGGTTAAGAGCTAGACATCCTACCCTCAAGATCTTCTCTGCCCCACTCAGAACAAAGTGAAACAAAACCTAAGAGGCAACAATTATTGGCAAGATTTTTGTTAACCAACACAGAGTAATTTCCCATTCTGTAATTCCATTATTGAGCATGTAATTTCAAAACAGAAACTATCTTGCTAAATTCCATATGTGGATAATGTGGATTATAATTCTATTGAAGATGCTACTCAAGACTGTGATTTGAAGAACATCAGCCAAGGTGTGGATAAGGAAAGAGCCTCTGTTTCTATTCTTTCCTGAAGTCCAAAGATGGTCATGCTTTATAAATTTCAGACAGGGTCGGCTTTAACTTCAATAACTTTTTTTTTCCAAAAGAAAACTTCCTTTCCAATTTTCTAAAATCACTCTGCCCAGAGACTCATAATCCTCTTACAAATTGATGTAAGAATTCTAGACAGTCCCTCAGTCATCCTCCAGTAACAGTTTCCTCTTGCAGCCATCCACAACTTACATTCCTCTCCCTTTAGAGATGTTCAAGAAACTGCTAAGCAATGATACTGTGCTGAGACTCACATGAATTCTGTCTCCCCAGCCTCCAGCACACATCTCTGTTCTGGGGCCATAAATATGCACTCAGGCTCTTAGTGGAGGGGAGAACAGGGCTCCCTAAACCCCAGCCTAGTGAAGAAGGCGCAGCAGGGGGTAAACTTGTGAAGAAACAAATCAACATCAGCTCTTGAATCTCTGCAGGTTGAAAGAGAAGCAAACTCTTGGCAATAATTGGCATGGAGCTGTGGAGGGACTCACTGGGTCAGGGTAGGAATGGATTTCTGAGGTGAAACTGACTCTTGTTCTACCATTTATTTCTTTGTGGAAATAAGGTCTGGAGTAGTTAGATACATGGACATTTAGAACCAAGCGTAAGAACCACACTGTAAGATTTTTACCAAGCTGTAAGATTTTGGTACGATCCACAGATCTTTCCTCTGCTATTCAGGAAAGGTGGACTTAGCCACTATGTGCTAGGTTCTCTTCTGGGATCTGGGATATGAGTGGTAGCAGTTTCAGGGCTTTCCTGTCACATAATACAAAACCCAATTAAAAGCAGTCTTCAGGGGTAAAGGAAATTCCTTGCCGTGTAGCTGGCTTGGGATAACTCCTGCTCATAGGAACTTCCTCTGAGGTAACAGTATAGCCATCAGCAGGTCCTTGCAGTTGATTCTCACCGCCTGCTCTGCAGGTTGGCTCCAGTGTTTGGTCCTGAATGAGTTAGGGTGACCTGAAGTTAAGAATGCACTAAGTGGATTAAGCCACTGAGGTTCAACTGTCAGACCTGAAGGAAGTAAAGGAAGGGTGATACTCTTAGAAAAGGGAAACAGGAGGAAAACTGAAGAAACAACAAAGCAACCATAATCCTTGACCCCAAGTGTTTGCTGTAGAGCTCTCCAGCACTTCAGCTGCTTTGCCATTGCACCCTGGCGCCCTTGGAGCTCTCTAGCAGTCTCATGGGGTCTGGAGGACGTGCTCTACTACGCCCCAATCCTGCCCTCCAACATTAAAAGGAGTGAGCCCTCCTTCCTCTGTTTGGCATAGTTGGTCTGTATAAGATTTTAGCTGAAAGAAGTGCTTCGCTGCTGAGAGTTCACTTTTAAAATTACTCCCATAGGGCCAGCCAGATAGCTTTGCAGCCATTGGCTCTTTCTTCTTAGTTTTGATTATTTTACTGATTGTTATTTCATCTATATCCTTCCCATTCCCTGCTCCATT
Source organism: Octodon degus (assembly GCF_000260255.1). Taxonomy (NCBI): domain Eukaryota; kingdom Metazoa; phylum Chordata; class Mammalia; order Rodentia; family Octodontidae; genus Octodon; species Octodon degus. The sequence goes on along the minus strand of NW_004524817.1, from coordinate 2,414,328 downwards.
TAGAACAATTTCTTCCTCGCTAAGACTTCTAAACCTTAGAAGCAGATGAGTAAGCAAATAAAGCCTTAAAAGAAGAGTGAATAGTGGTGATAGAGGCTGAGCATGTGAGCATGTCAGTCCTTCCAGTGATTTTCCACAAATCTGAGAAATCAAAACTCATAGGTGAAAAATTAAGATTTAAATTAGCAAGAAGCCAAACTTCAGCCCAAAGGGGGAAAAAAAGTGCCTCTTCCTTCATGTTGAAGTTGGCAATATTTATTATGCTCACAGTTTAGTAAACTCCTGTCTTTCTCTACTAATTTTATTTCCTTCATATCCTAGACAGTGAAGATGTAAATTCTGCAAGTCTATTGCATTTGTTCTTAGTGCTCCAAAAATTGTACTCAATTTATTTTCATCTCATTTCATCAAATGATATATTTGATCTATAAAAACTCTATAAGTTTTTAGAAAGCATTTAGGAAATTCAAAATATTCCTTAGAATTCAGTGTCAGAATAATATTAATATAACTATTGAAAGGGTCTTATATAGATAATATTACTTCACCTATAAAAATTGCATGATTAAAAAGCATGAAGTAGGTAGAGGTTCATAAATATTTTAGATTCATACTGATTCATTGTTGATTAACCTTTGTTTTAAGTTCTAATGTGGAATTTCCTGGAAATGAACTCCTAGGAGAATGTGTGCAAGGATTTGAAGGTGTGTTTGGGAACATCTATAAAGAGGGGAGGGCAGTAGGGCTGGACCGATGGGGGATCCTCTGTGACAGTGGCAGCAAAGGTCCCAGGCTATCTTGGGAGAGAGGGAATGGGAGGCGTGGCATATTACCTTACTTCCAATATTGCAATTTTATTTTCTTACAAGTTTGTCTAGAATATTACCAAATTGTCTCACTCATCCATCTGTAAGCGCTAGGACAAGATCTTATCTGGTTTTACATGTGCGTATTATCCCTGGGCCTACACGGTGCCCAGCCCCACAGCAGTCATTCAGAAAATACTTGAACTGTGATGAGCCATTGGGCCAATCTGGTGACCATGCATTCCTTTCGCAGACTACCTGAGAAGTGTGCAAATTGTGTACCAAGAGAATGTTAAAAAGTGAACTGAACTTTCTGTTACCTAATGCTTGCTTCTTATTGATTGATGTATAAGTTTTATAGAAATTCTTCATAATCTTTTACTGTAAACAAAGATGAGTTGCTCTTCTACTTTCTGTGTTGCACTATAGAATTAGTTCCAAAAAGGATTGCTACCTGTGGTAGAGTCCAAATAGACTATTTTATCATTTATTAATATATAAATTTAGGATTTTTAATTCAGCTAAAAATAATCTTGCATTAATTTTAAAAATAGATAAAGTTTCTAACTCTGTTCAGTGTTATTCATATTTATGTAAATTGAATTATCCAGCAAGTAAACAGGAAAAATAAGATGTTAAAGAACAGAAATGCTAAGACGAGCTAAAAGTGGTGGTGCGTGCCTGAAATCCCAGCACTAAGAAGGCTAAGACAGGAGGATTCCTGCAAGTTCAAGGACAGCCTGGGCTACATAGTGAGTTCCAGGCTAATGTGGACTGTAGAACAAGGCCTTGTTGCAAAGGAAATGAAAGGTAAGGAAAAGAAGAGAAAGACAGGCAGGCAGGCAGACAGAAAGAGGGAGGGAGAGAGGCAGGTGGGCAGGAAGAAAGGAAGGAAGGAAGAAAATAGGAAGGCATATAGTCCAGTAAAGAGATAAAGGCCAGCGAGATAGCTCAGGGGACTAAGCGCCTGCTTTGGCAAGTGCAGGGACGGCTGAGCCAGCGATCCAGTCTGGGTGTGGTGGCACATGCCTATAATCTCAGTGCTGGGAAAGCTGAAAACAGGAGGATCACTATAGTCTGAGCTACATGATCAGACCCTTTACCAAAGACATAAATGAAGAACAAAAAAAAAAAAAAAAAGAAAAAAGAAAAAAGAAAGAGGAGCAATAACAATGTTAACAGCTGTGGGAAAACTTAAATAAAGACTAGAAAATAGAATTTAAACCTGGGAAGTTTTAAATTTTAAACCAGTAGACTTTTAAGTGATACAGTAACTCCTTTGTATTTGCAAGAAATATGCCCTAATAATTTGGAATCCCAGAATTTTAAATTACAAGCTGATTGTAGAAGCTGTGATGTTTTCTTCTTAGGCACAATCCTGCCAACTGCCCAGGTTTCTTGGGCTAGACTCAAATTTCAAATCCACTCATGTTCTCCTTTTTTAAATTTTTTTTTATTTTAGGGAAGGGTCTACAGGGTGTTCAGGGTCTTGTAGATCAGACTTGTAGTGAGCCACTTGTTTACAGGCTCCCAGAGCTGGGATTATAGGTACGTGCCACCACGCCCTGTATCAATTGCCTTCTCAGTGTGCCCTGGGGGCGGGATTGACACAACAGGCCTTTTTTGAAATATTCTCTCATTTGTTACTTATATCATTTACTTATCATGAATGTGTATAGTTTTGAGGTTTTTATCTCAACAACCAAAAAAGCAACCCAAACCACTGGTGAACACTTGGTCAACTGTCTCATTGCTGGCTGGCTGGTGCAAGATCACAGAGGAGTCTTCACTGTAGTGCCTTCTGCTAAATTCATGCAAGTGGAAGAACTACCTTGCTGAAGCAAGGGTAGCAGAAGAGGTTTCGCTAATCACAGGAGGATATTCCAGAAGATGCGAACAATCATTTACAGTTGCATAAACCACCAGTTCCACTATGAGGACAAGAAAGGGAACATGCAAAAATGCCTTCATCGCAATAAGAACTTTGACGAAAAAGGAAAGTCAAATTAGAAAAGCAGTTTTGGTTTAATGTGTGCTTACGCTTCTTTCCTCCATTATCGTAGTAAATGAAACAAGGTGTGGTGGGAGAGTAGAGTTTTAACTGTTCACTTGAAGTTGTTCAGTACTTTTGTTTCCTTCTTGTGTTTTATCCATGCAAAGTCAGAGTTTGGCTGAGAGAGAAGTCTTTTCCTCTGGAGGTGCTGCTGCTAAGGACATGGGGAGAGCAAAGCAAAGCTCCGTGTTCTTTTCGGTGCCCCCTTAGCTGGTGACCACCATTGAGCCTTTTGCTCAGAAGTTGTGCATAGTCCAATCCCAGCAACTTGAATCTTGGTTTCAAGGAGGAAGATGGCTTTCTTAAGAAGACAATAAGAAGGAGAGTGATTTTGTGCCTTTGCTCCTCTAATGGGAACATGGTGGTGTAAATGCTACCTAACAACCACTTTTTATTTGCCTTAGCCTAAGTGACTGGTTGAAAAATTATATTATTGTCTTTCAAAGCAGAAATGAGTAGAAAAGGCAATTGTAGTAAATCTGCTTTAAACATTGTTCTTGAAGCTCTCTTGATTATACTTTAAGGCTTGAAATATGTATGTAGAGGGCTTGATGGATTATAAATCATGTCTATTATCTATTACCATGCTTGCAAAAATACTATGACTGAAGCACAGAGGGTATCTGACACAGAACAGAACCCTGCTGGTTCAGCCCTGCCTGCAGATTCTCAGCATTCCCCCTGTTAATTGAGTTCATGGAATATTGCTTTCTGACAGGCTTCCTTTTGCAAGTCATCATGGAACTAACTGAATACTGGATAAACACTTTTCTTATAAAGTTGTGTGGAGACATTTTACTAATGGAGAATGTAACAGATACAGTCCATTCATCAAACAGTCGGGGCATAGCCTGTGTGTAGTGGCTCGCTACTGCTGTGTTCTAGGCCATCTCAGTTTGTGAAGTTTCCCTGAATATACCCCTGGGAATTCATGCTGCGCTCTTATGTAGGCTGCAGTTTCTATGAGGTCATGAGGCTGTGCTGAGATGCCTTTCTTTGGCTGTCCCACACTCTTCTACTCCTATATCAGAACAAAGAGAGTGTTTCTCAGGCTGTTTGGCCCTCAGGACTCACTCGGCTTGTACTGCCTAGGTACAGAGCATATCTTTTCCACCTGTGTATGAGACGATTATCTTGTCTGTCTATGCCTTGTGCTGCTTGGTCAGAGTCCAGGGCTCTGCAGCTCTGCTGTCCGTATCAGGTGTGCTTGGTGTTTTGCCTTGACAGTGAGATTGCTCTCCCTGATCTCCCTGATTGTCAGAGCAATCTAGCAGCCTTTCTCTCTTCGCAGAAGTCCACTGCTCTTCGCACTGTCCATTGAAATTGAGCTTCATTGTCTTTGTTGGGCTCTATCTGTCTTCACAGCTTGTGTCCATCCCCACATCTTCTCAACAAACCACTCTGCCCAGTTGTCCTGTTGTCACCTGATCTTACCTGTGGAGCCTCCATGCGGCAGTGTGTACTCACAGGCTGGCTTCCTACCAAGACGTTATTGTTGATGGTCTGGGTTTGCCATTTAATGCTAAGTGTTATTCACAAATCCATAGAAGGACCCCACCGGTTTTCCCTGTCCGTCTGTCTTTCATAGCTGTCAGTATGGGCACACCTTACCATCTCACGTGGCTAACCTCATTTTATGGCAAAAGCATGATGCTATCTGGGTGTTTTCCAATTTTAAAGAATGCGTTTGTCTTTTGATCTGATAATTTCCTGTGTTCAGTCTGATTAACCTTAAGCAAGATGTTACCTGCATAGCATTAGTTATCAACTGTGCATTGTAATTGAAAACTGTAGGTATAGAGTTATCGGTGCTTTTCCTGACTTGTCTACATTGAAAATTATCTAAGAATCTAGCTACCACCTTGTAGTTACTGATTGTATTGCTAAAGAGAACTGAATCCTGTCGGGCCACTGTCAGTTCCCTACAGAACTGCAGGTTTTCATAATTTACTATTCACGATACTGTATTGTTACCATGGATGTACCTGCATTCTTACTTTTGAAGTAAACATAAGATGATAATGGAGATCAGTATGATCTTTCTGAGTTTTTATTGAAAGTCCCAATAAGTGGTCACTTTATTTGTTGAAATTTCTAACATTTGAATTTTCTAAACTTTGAAAGTTCCTTGTGAATTATGGCTTGTATGCAGTTTCTTTTGTCTCTCATAAAAATGCTTATATGGGAAATAGAAGTTTCTTTGTCCATCAGCAACTTCTGAAGCAGTCAGCTGTAGCTGCTGGCTTTGGAGTGCCTGTTTGGATTTATAGGTCAACACCAACTGTAGGACAGACTCAATTTTCAAAAAGAAACTGCCTTGTTCCAATAGTTTGAATATTTAGGTATAAAAATGTGCTAGATACATTAATATTCACTGGCTTATGTAATCCTGAGAACAACTTATGAAATCTGTTCTTTTCTGCATGATACAAATGAAGACAGTGACTCTTGGGATAGTTCAATTGTACAGTCACATACCTAGTAAGTGATACGGGTAATGAATAACCTTGGGATTCCATGTTGTCTCCACTCTGCCATCTAATGACTCTGTTTCATATTATACGTTTTGTATAAAATTATTACTATCATGGGCTTTATCTGGCAAAGATACATTCCAATATGCCCAGTGGGTGGCTGAAACCTTAGTTAATACTGAATGCTTAATAACCAGCATGTTTGCCTCCTGATAACAAGGTTAATTTGTTTCTCCATGTTGTATGCATGGAGCCTCTGCTCTTTAACTTTGTAGACATTATTAAGTAAAATCAAATCACTTAAACACAAGCACTGGTATTCCTCTACAGTCAAGCTCGATACCAAGGTAGCTTCTAAGTGGCCAGTAGGTTGGTAGCACAGATGGCATAGCTATGACAAAAGAAGAAACAGTTTGCCTCTGGGAGGGGGATGAAGTGAGATAGTAGATTTTATCATGGTGCTCCTGTCAGAGCAGCAGGCAATTTAAAACATGAGTTGTTTATCCCTGAGTTTTTCATTTAATATTTACAGATTGTAATTGATAAAATAGATAACTGAGGCCTTGGAAAACAGAACCATGAAGGGCTGGCCAGATACCTCCATGGACTAAAGCACCTGCTTAGTGAGGCAGCACAGGGAGCAGGGTTCGATACCCAGCATGCTCTGCTGGCCCCACCCCCTGGGGCTCCCTGAGACATTGACTGAGACTGGGTGTGGTATCATGCCCCTGTGATCCCAGTACATGGGAGGCTGGAAACAGGAGGATCACTGCAAGTCCAATCTGTGTAGGGAGACCCTATCAACCCTGTACTTACTAAATACATAAAAAAAAGAAACATGAATGGGGGCAGAGGAGTGCCATACTATGAAACTCTGATAACATATACACCAGACACGTGTCAGGGCACTGTGAAAAAATATTTGACTCCATTTTTCTACCTGTAGTTTTCCAGTCTTGTTCAGAGTATTCAGACAACAAAACCCTCATAATCATTTGTCAAAATCATTTCCTTTTCCATGTGTGTCCCATACAGCCTCACATTTTCTGGGTCACCTCACTTAAAACTTCACTAACCTTTCCTCCATAGCCAATTGGAGCTTTTCTGTAAAGAGCACCATTCTCCTCCTCTCCTACTTCTCTGGCCATCGCCCCCACCCCTCACTATTCCCATTCACTCTACACATCTAAGCTTCAAAAATGCCCAAGGAATCAACTAAAGAGCAAGAGGAGCTCCTCAGAAGCGTGTGAGGGACAGAGCAGGCGATGACCCAGCTGGCCACACCAGCACCCTCTCAGCAGTCAGGATGATAAGCCAAAGCCTGGAGAGCTCACCAACCACACATACTAACAGGTTTTCCAAGCAGTAAAAAAGTAAATGACTGAAAAGTAAAATTAAAAAAAAAAATCCTGTAGGAACATTTACAAAAACGGCCTTTCCAACAAACCAGTAGTTTCTTGAAAAAATAAAGCCAGTCCTTGCTTTTGATAAATAAAAATAAAAATTTTCTTCAATTCCATTTGCATTTTAAGTGTCTTTGCTAATGCCTGTCCTAAAAACCAAAAACAAAAAAAAAAAAACTTTTTTTTTTTTTTTTGGGGGGGAAGGTGTGTACAGAGTGTTCAGGGTCTCACTACTAGATCGGACTTGTAGTGATTCATCTGCCTATGGCCTCCCAAGAGCTGAGATTACAGGTGCGTGCCACCACGCCCAGTCTCAATTGCAGCCTCAGTGTGCCTCAGGGGCGGGACCAGCATGGCAGGGCCAGGGATCGAACCCCGGCCCCTGCTCCTGCTTGCAGGCACTTTAATCTGCTGAACTATTTGTCCAGCCCAAAAACAGATAATTATCATCAAGTGATACATTTGGGATGAATCTGTACAACTATCAGAGTATCTTTCCTAATCCACACATTAACTATCATCATGACCATGAATACTTTTTCCAGGAAGCCCGAAAGACAATTTCTAAGCACAACTAGAAGGCCTCCTGTGCTAATTATCACACTGAAGAAGTGAAGCTCAGGTGCTAAGACATGTGCCACCATGCCCAGACTCTGACCGGACCACCACAAGTCCAAGCTGCATAATGAGTCCAATCTAGTAGTGAGACCCTGAACACTCTAGACCCTTCCCTAAAAAAATACAAAAAAAAAAAAAAAAGTGTATTTTTTAGGACCGGCATTAGCAAAGACACTTAAAATACAAATGGAATTGAAGAACATTTTTATTTTTATTTTTCAAAATATCCATAGCTGATAGGTATTTTGAATAAAGACAGGACAGAAAACAGCCACAAAATCTCCAGACACACAATAATGCACATGTATGTAGTACGTGGAGCTGGGAGGCCTCTGACAAGGGGCAGACTGCTGCTGGTTTCCTCCTCTAAGGGAAGGTCTGCTGGGTGCACCCTCATCCTCACGTGAGCTCACTAAATTCTCAGGACTACAGAGAAAGGGCTGTAGAGGAAACTCATCAGTCTAAACTTTGCTCACACCTCATGCCCATTAATATTTAACTGACCAAACTAGGTGGTCAGTCTATACTCCAAAGCAAGGGATAGGAAAAGATATCCCTCCTTATTGGGACAAACTACCAACACACATAGTAATGATCATGAGAACTGGCAAAGGTAAAAGTCTGGGGATCCTACTAACGTCCACCACAATTGTTAGGGATTTTTTTGTATCCCCATAGCAAAGGTGAATGTTTATTTTGCTAGTGTCAGCTACAGCCTTAGGGAGCTTTTATCTGTCTATACAGCCATTGATTCATTTGTTTTAACAATTTGTGTCTATATAGAAAAGTCTTCTGTTCCAAGAGCTTTTAGTTTTGCACCACACAAGACTGGGCAAATGTCCCAGTCTTCTACCATGATTTAGTTGGAGACATTTCAAGCCCCCTTTTCAAAATCTGTTATAGAAGGCCACCATACTGCACCCATGTCTGCAGATGAAGATGAGGCTTGTGGCAAAACCCATCTAGTAAAGGGACAGTACCAGAGATCTTACTATGAGGCAGATAAATGTGTGCATTATGAATTTACCTGCTGAGGACCTGACTTTTCATGACAAAAGTTGAACAGTAGAGTTTTTCTCAGTGATTACTTCCTTCTATTTTTAAAAGTAAGTAGTTATACAAAGAATATTTAATAAGAATAGATAAAAGGGAAAAATTGGCTCAGAAATTGTAATAGGAATAACAGAGGCAAAAAATGAAGAAGAATGGTGGGGGTGGTGGGGGGGCATTAGCAGTGTTTATCTATTCTTAGCCTGATTAAACTTTCAATTGCCTGAAAGAAAGAAAGTTTTGACTTTTCCACACTAATCTAAGTAAGGTTTATCAAAGAAGGTAATTTTTAAAAAGCAATTATTGTCTGTTGAAGTTTCAAAATAAATGGTCCTGGTACACATATGTAGATAAGATACTTTCTGTGGAGTAAAAAATTTCCATGTTCAGGGGCTGGTGAGATAGCTCAGTGGACTGAAGCGCCTGCTTAGGCAAGCTCAGGGGCCTCACTTCGATCCTCCCCCACCCCCCGCAACACATGCTGCACCAGCCCTGCCCCCAGGGTGGGCTGAGCTGTCCAGAGTCTGGGCATGGTGGCACATGCCTATAATCCCAGCGGGGAGACTGAAAGCAGAAGGATCACCACAAGTCCAAGCTGCTTAGTGAGACCCTGCAACAATAAATACATAATAAAAAAATAATTCCACTTTCCTTTAAATATATAGACGTAGTGTAAGAAACTGAAAGAGTTATCTTTTAGAGCTATGAATCACCTCATGATTTCTCTTCTTCTTAAACCTTGCTCTGCTTATTGCATGGCTTTTCAGTGGTGATTCATTGCGTTGATTGTTTAGCCCATTGATATCAAAATTACTCTGGCAGGTGCCCTCACATTTCATTATTCTTCAGGCGATGTGGCAGGTCCCAAGAATAACTCACAGAATGACATTCTTAGCGAACCTTGAGCACCTTTGGCTTTCATCTCCAGCATGATTGATACTTGATTCTAAGCACAAATGTGTAAGAAGGGTGGTGTAGTGCACAGAATTACACCCTGAGCTTTAAGCTTTGAGATGCTGTTTTCATGAGAAATTACTGAAAAACTACAGTCATGGCTCTGTGTTTTCATACTAGACACTTAGAAAATGACTATAATTACATAGAGAAAAGAGTCCAGATTACATGGTAGGCTTTTTTTTTTACACGTTAAATTACAAAAATATATGTGTGCATTTATTCCAGTTTTTGTGGAGGATTTCAACCACAGCAGCAACACTGGTCTTGTGTATAACATCAAAAGATGACTTCCTATAATGTTGTTTCTGTTTGTTTGATGGTAGATTGGTTGTTTTTGTCACCAGTGGACAGATGGGGGGGTCTCTCCATTTTCCCAACCCTACATTTAACATCCTGAGGTTTAACAATGAACTAGTTTGGTTCATTTCATTTCATTGAAATATTTTTGATTTTTTTTATTTTATAGGAAAAAATGGGTAAAAATTTTAAATAAAATAATAGGAAAATAATGATGGCTAATACATTGAATGCTATTATCTTTAAAGTAATTGTTCATATGGGATAAACATTTCTCCAATCAATAGTAGCACAAACCTTCCTTTTCAATGAGCTAAGAGATATTAACCATATAACTGACGTGCATTTTTCCCCTTTTTTCTTTCTCCTTTCCTGCATCCCACTTCCTTTTTCCTGTTGAACAATTTCTTCCCATTTTACAATATCTATTGTACACTTTATGTCCAATGTACTTTGTCAATTTCCCACAACAAAGAGACAATATGAGGCGTATATGTGTGAGTCTGAGCTATTTCACTTAGGAGTATGGTCTCCATTGCATCTATCTACCTATAAAAGTCTCAAGGTTACTCTTCATTATGTCTTCTTTGTGTCTCCATTTTATAAAAATCCTGAATCTTTTATTATGCATTCTTCAGTTGATGGGCATTTGGGTTATTTCCAATATGTAGCTATTATAAATGGGCTGCTATAAACATGGAAGTGCAAATGTCGCTGTGGTATGATGTATTTAATTTTCAGAGAAGATACCCTGACTGGGAAGAGCTGGGGAGAATGGGACCTGTGATTCTAATTTTGTAAGGACTCTCCATACTGACTTCCACAGTGGTTGCACCAGTCTACACTCCCACCAACAGTGGAAAAGGATTCCTTCCCCAACCCCAACCCCTACGGCATTTGCTATTGGTCAATTTCTTGCTGACAGCCCTTCTTTTTAGGGTCAGATGCAATTTCAGTGTTGTTTTAAAATCCACCTCTTGAATTACCAGTAATTTTGAACATTTTTTCATATATTTATTTTCATTTGTATTTCTTCCTCTGGAAAGTGCATATTCATCCCAGATGCCAATTTTTGGATTGATTCTTTGAATTTGGGGACCCTCATTTTTTTCAGTTCTTTAAATGTTCTAGATAGAAGTCCAGAGGGACCACTGGATAAATTGTTTTGCCACTCTCTGCATTTTCTTTTCACTCAGTTGGTGATTACTTTTGATGTGCAAAATCTTCTTAATAAGATGAAGTTACAGTTGTTGATTCCTTGAAGTATTTCCCCTGAAATTTGGGTTTTATTCATGAACTCTCTGCCTACACCTGCGTCTTCAAGATTTCTACCTACTTTCTCTTCCAGGAGATTTAGTGTTTCCCTTTTAATACTCAGACCTTTGATACATTTTAACTTTAATTTAATGCACAGTTATAGACATGGGTCTAATTTTAGCCTTCAGTATATAGAGAGCCAGTTTTCCCAGCAACATTTGTTAAAGAGACTGTCTTTCTTCCATTGAACATGTTTGGTCTCTTTATCAAAAATAAGTGGCTGAGTGTGTTTGAAGATGTGTCTGCATTTGTATTCTGTTTCACTGATTCTTGGGTCTGTTCTTTGCCAGTACTATGCTGATTTTATCACAGTAGCTTTACAATATAATTTCAAATCATGGATTATGAGGCCACCTGCCTTGTCTTTGTTGCTGCCCAGAATTGCCTTTACTGTTCTAACTTAAGAACTGAAACACTTTAAATTGAAATTAATGTATAACTTGTTGCTTGGAAGTTAATCTTTTTTTTCACTATGACTTAGAAAAAGGGAGACACACTGAAAATATTTATTGACTCAGTGAAAAACTGAATGTTATTCAATCAAACACATTTTAGTGCCTGTGATCACCTATGTCTGGATATGAGGCCCCTAAAAAAGGAACAAAGTTCTAAGGATCAGTCTTGCAAGTTTAGTTGTTCCCATCTCATCAAGAGAGGTCAGTGCAGAAGTGAGCAGAGCTAAACCTAGGCAGCACAATGGAAGTGTGGTCCTCACATCCTACTTTTGAACCACAACTCCTGTGTCTAAGTGTGGCCTCAACAGAGTAGGATAAAAGAAAGGAGATGGAGATTCAACCTTGCTATGCGTATTATATGAACACTGCACACAGCAGCAGGCCTATTTCAGTGTATCTTGTTAAGTAAAAATTAATGATAACAATCAGAATTCAGCAGCACATGTTTTACATGCACACGGAGACCATGAATACCTTCCAGTGGAAGTCATTCAAAAGGCAAACAAGCTGACTAATTAGAAGGTCATAGATGAAACCGACATAAGACTTTTTTGTCATCTTAATTGAATTTCTGATTGTGTTCGAGATTTCATAATTTCCAGTATAAGGTCAAGTGCCTGCCATAGGAAAGGATGGACGATGTCCTAAAGAGCTCTCAAACCTGACAGTGCATCAAGTAAAGTATATTTTAAAATTCCCAAGTGATAGTTAAATATTTAAACTGAAATCAAACCCGGATTTCATTTATTATACAGTAAAGCAGTGATATACCTGAGAGCACTGGCAGAAGACAGAGCTGAAGAAAGACATTATGTGGATAAGCTGTTCATCTAGGGACAGAGACAGAGAGATGGAACAATCAGAACTGGCTCCTTGCATTTTCTCCAGGTACAGAGCACCAGACCACATCAGAAAATGCGAACTTGGAGGCCAGCTCTCTCCTCGTGGTTCCCTTATGCTCACACCTGCACATTTTTTATTTGTTTTTAACTACTCTGCCAGTGCAAGAGTGATCATCCCGCTTTTCTCTTCCCTTTGCCCGCAGCACCAGAAGCTCAGCAGGCTGAGGTTTCACGGCTCCTGGAGACATGGTTAAGTGAGTTGTGGAATCTCACCTTAGCAAAGCACAAGTTGTCAACATTTTGCTAGAAAAATTATTTTCCAATAATCGGGTAGATGTAAGCTCTGCATTTAGACACAAGACATTTTCACACATTTGGTAAATAATCATCAAGCTACTTCACTGAAATAGATTTTCGTCTCCTTTAATTAGAGCAACCCTCAACATTTCTGCAGCAGTGAACTTTGTGCTTTTGTTATAGGATTGTCTTTGTGTATTTGCTAGATATGTTCAAAGCAGATTAGTTTCTAAAAGTTAGAATTCTGAATTGTTTTATGTAAATAAGCTGTCTAAATATTTATTAAACATTGATGTGCAGAAACAGTATTGCTTCTAAAAATCCTGTATTCTAACTGTTCCTATATGTATTTTTGTACTTCTCTTTATTTTCCCTGAAAATTAATAACTGTACTTAATTTGACTTGCAATTGGATGCCAAAGTTTTCACATTTTAGTTGAAAATCTAGTCCTCATTTTCTTCAAAAACTACTCTAAGGATAACAGTGCAGGCCACTGTACTCTCTCACACGGTTGGCCGCCCTCACACTACAGGGGGTGCTTCTTTTCCTACTTTTTACTTGGCCCAAACTCCTATACAGCTTGTTTCTTTTCCTACTTCAATGAAACTTTGTTACCGTTTTAAAAAGATGGTGCAAGCCATTGGACAAGCTTCATTTGATGTGTGTGCGTTTGTATGTGTATGTGTGTAAAAGGGGATTTGACCCAGAATTCCAGAAACACACTTTTAGTGACTCAAGGTAATTAAGGTCACATATGTTAGAGGACACAGTGAATTTAAGCTGAGATTTTTTTTTTTTTTGAGTCTCTTTAAGTCACTGCATTGCCCAGGCTGGGCTGCCTCTTGAGATCTTCCTGCCTCAGATTACAGAGCATGGGGATTGTATGCATTTGTCACCATGCTGGGATCCAGGCTAAAATTAAAATTGCCCAGGGAACTTCTGATGATCAGTTTATCCAACCTAAACCATGCAAAACAGAATCTTTAAAGATGAAGACTGATTATTAGACTTTTTCATTTTTAACTCATACATACTCAAAACTGCAAGATTTACAAGCCTCCACTTTTTCCAACTCTTAGCGTTTAGACTGACAGAAGGGACACCCTTCAGGAAGACAGAATGTGTTGCAGAATAGAGCAGACCTTTGGGTGGCAGCTGTGTCACCTATCCTTATCTCAGTTATTTTCAAAACAATTCAGCACTTGTTTTTTTTTTTTTCAACTTTTCCTTATTTGAACTTTCTCTTGATAATACATTAACAAAATAACATGCAACTTAACATTTTTGGAAATTTTTTCTGTCAACTAGAGAAATGATACATTCAAAAACTTCATTAACAGATGGATTTCCTGGGCCGGGTAGATGGTTCGTAGAATAAGAGCTTCCCTGGCAAGAGCAAGGGCCTGAGTTCAATCCCCAGTTCTAAAAAAAAAAAAAAAAAAA
>NW_004524817.1:2396748-2397909 GCF_000260255.1 Octodon degus | reverse complement strand
GCCAATGTGCTCTCTGTGAAAGCCTGAGAGAATATTTTCTCTCCATGTGACTCTCCTTAGGCACATTCTACATCATCACTTTCCCCTTTGGCCCCATAATCTCCTTGATCAGAAAATTTGGGACACTGCCAAGTTACATGACGTTACAGTACAAGTTCTCATATGTCCTGAGTCTTAATTGACCTCAGAATCTATCTCTATTATAAGCACCATGACATATTTGTCTTGGTGGAATTTGCCAAATATGTCAGATTTGCCATTGCTGGGACACAATAGCTGATGCCCACATTTCAAAGAGGCAGTGATTTACTGGCTTAGAATTTCAAATGATTCAATCCATGCTGGCTGCTTCAAGGCAGAAATACCATGGCAAAGCAGAGTGGCTCAGTTTGTGTTAGCCAGGAAGCAGAGCAGGGAACTGGGCCAGAGAGGGGAGGTGTGAGGGACCAGACACACCTTAGCTGCCACGGTCCTGCTTCGATGACTCACCCAGACACATCCAGAAGTATCCAGATCCCTGCATGGCTCCAAGCCACCTCCAGTTGACAGTGACAATTAACTATCATGTCCATTTACCAGGAGGATGTAAGATCTGGGTCAATCAGCAACTTGTGACTCCTGGGTTTTCTCTTCTTTGTTCTCCAAGCCTATTTTAGTCAGCCAATGTTCCACAGGATTCAGGTGTTCATGTAAGAAGTGGTTTGTGGGAAATGGATTCTTTTAAAAATAATTGAGTACTACTCTCATTTTGAAACTGTCTTATCTAACCTAACGCCTGTCTGTTATAATACAATTCTAGCTTCTGTGACCATGTTGCAGTCTGGTCTCCTAAGAAGCTCATCTTGAAATTGTCTTCAGGGAGTAATGGAGTTCCCTAACCCCTCAGTTCTTTACTGATTGAGAAGATCATGGAAGGATGATCATAGGAGTAATCATAGATGTATAGCTTTTACATGTTTAGTTCTCATTGTGAAATATTAGATTCTTTACAGTCTTAGAACATTTTCAAAATTATAAGTGGGAATTTTATATTTTATAATTAAGAGCTGTCATAGGGGCTGGAGAGATGGCTCAGTGGTCTAAAGCACCTATTTAGAACAAGCTTAGCAAAAGCATCAGGGACCGCGGTTCAATCCCCCAGCACCACATGCCAGCCAGCCC
>NW_004524817.1:2391949-2393493 GCF_000260255.1 Octodon degus | reverse complement strand
AAACAGCAGCAGTCTTCAGGAATCCTATCATACATACACCTATTTTCAAAGACCTATTTAAACTACATGTAACTCACTTTCTGGGAAACATTCTGAGAAAACAGCACTGATAATCAGGGGCCAAGGGCAGACAGTGTTGAAGACAGACATAGTTAAATACTCTTCTATTCTTTGACTTCCATCTTTTTTGCATGTATCTGTGGAGCCCACCAGCTTCTAAAATATTTCCATTCAGCATAAAATTGCAGGAACAATTGTTATTGACATGTGTTTTATCTTGTAGAGAGATGGAGAAGAGTATCTAAGTGCTTCATACTCACACTCAGAAGTAATGCACATCCTTGGCATTGCTAGTGCCAGAAATAAATGGAAATGCTAGCAGATAAAGAATAGCATCGCTTTTCTCTTAATGCATTCATGCAGAACACCAAGCACAGTGATCATCACCATGCCTTAAGCATCCGCTGTAAGCCCCTGTTCCATTTTGGAGAGAGGGATGGAGAAGGCAGAGTCCCTGGATTCAGATTTCCCCACACAATAAAGACAGAAAAATTCAACAGTTTTTTGTTAAAGTCCATAAACAATATATTTTAAAGTAGTAGAAATGAAGAAATAACATTTAAGTAAGAAATCTCATATTTGTGAGGCTGCTTTATAAATTATAAATGGAGCTATATATATTCACACAAGTTTTCATGCACAAATATTTTGCAAGGAATTATTTACCTAATTCAACACTTGAATTGAATATCTTTATGAAGTGGATATTACTTTCTGTAAGTTCTGTATGCTTGTACAAATTATCATTACAGTGCAAAGGCCAGACATATGCCTAATAGTGTGGTTTTTAATGAACATTTTTAAAGACTAGAAAATTACTCATAACAGAGCCATAGTTAAAGTATCAGTTTAAATGAAGCAATCTTGAAACCCTGTACAGCAGTTTGTAGATCTTTTGTCAGTGTCAGCCATGTGGATGAGTCATGGCCATTGCTTGACCAATTTACTGTCTAAGAAAGCCTGAGAGGATGTTTTCTCTCCATGTGACTTTCCTTAGGCACACTCTACATTGTCAATCACATTCCTCTGTGGCCCATAATTTCCTTGATCAGAAAATTTGGGACACCACTGAGTTATAGGATGTTACAGGTTCTCTTATGTCCTGAGTCCTCACTGACCTTGAAGGGCTAGGGCCACAATGTTGGCTATCCTTGTAGCCCTTCTTTTTCTTCCGAGGGGATTTGATTGACCTTGTCAGATGCAAAAGTTACAATTTTTTGTTATACACGTTTATGTTGGTCTTAACCATCCAGCAGAAAAGTATAAAAACAAGGTATAAAAAATAAAACCATATTAATATGCTGAGCTGTAAAAGGCTCAAGTCAACAACTTCTGACATTGCCAGTCTTATGGAAAACCCACTACTATTATGGACTACTAGACTATATTGGATTACTTTGCTGAATTCATGCACCTACAATATATGAATGGCAGTGGAATACCCATCTCTGACAAAAGTAAACAAAAAAGGGGGATATAAATGA
>NW_004524817.1:2347826-2389784 GCF_000260255.1 Octodon degus | reverse complement strand
CTCTCTCTCTCTCTCTCTCTCTCTCTCTCTCTCTCTCTCTCTCAAATAAATAAATAAATAAATTTTAAAAAAAAGAGCTGTCATAGATCTTTAATGTCTTTTCCCTAGGGGTAATCAAAGAAAACAATTTACATTTTTTTCAAAATTGAGAGGAATATCTACATAAATAGGGATTACATAAATAGACATTCTCATATTCTTAAATAATTTTAAGCAAATACTTAAAATTTACACTATAGTTATACAATGTATATCAATTTTTAATGCAAATGAACAAACATAATTTTATCAGTAGTTCCAGAAATTAATAAATAAAACAAAAATTTGTTCTCCTAAATGAAAGAAGCATAAAGAGCTAGCAATTAAGAATGTATTATTCTACCTACTTATCTATTTATCTATCTATCCCAGAATATACACAGCAAAATTACTTGCACAGCTTCATTGTCTCATCAGAGTTTGTTCTAGAGGATATAAAATGATGACTAACAACCTGGTGGAATTTCTTATTTTGCTTGAAAAATAATTTTCTTATTTTGCTTGAAAAGCAATTGAGTCATGATTCACTAGCTTCCTAAAATATCTTTTAGAACTCAAGGGAAAAAGGGTAAAATAACCTGCACTGTAATTTTTTGTGAGATCTATTTGCAGTCATTCTCAAAAGCATTTCATAAAGCAAGGTTTGTTTTTGTCTTTTTTTAATTTTACAAACTCCCCCATAGACTGAATACTCTGAGAAGACTGGAAAGTATTTATAACTGAACAACACTCTTTTTTTATATGCCTTGGACAAACTTCTGCTTGTTCTTAACTAAAATATTTAGACTGCTCAGGAGTTTTGTACAAGTACAAAATTTTCATCATCTCTTCTTACACTTCTTGGCTTCGCCTCCACTGGATCTTCTCTACTCTGTCTACCTCTCTAGTGTCCAGCAGCTGACACAGTCGGAAACACTAGCCAGGCATGCCTGCCATGTCCTCCTGTCTGGCACAGCACATGGCCTCTGCTCTCACTGTCCTCTGCGTGTTCTTCTCATAGGCTGTCTTGGGAAGGATTTCTTATTTTGAATGAGGTCAGCGCATAACATATTAGCACCGCATACCTACTTTCAAATGTTCCAAGTTTCATTTGCTTTTCTCAGGGATCCACCCAACACTTAATTTGGAGGAACTGTTTTCCAAAATAAGTCAGTCTCTAGGAATGGCATCGTTGTTCATCTTTTAAAATATTGAATTTTTATTTCTATTTTTAAAATATAAGTGATGCTTAGCTGTAAATAAAAATATTTGAAAATATGGGAGTAGAAATATAAGTAAGTGCCCATCTAACTCAGAATTTATCTGAAGTTCGATACACTATGAGGACTGTCTCTTCATAATGAATCTGTACAGATTATGTTGAATTGTAATGAAACACATTTCCTATTTCTCCATTTTTTGACAGAACAGTAATGTATTTTTTCTTATTCATTTGTAATTCTATAGAAAAGTGATAGCTCATCTATTGTATGAATTAACTTTCATTTTTTTTTTCTTGTATTTAGGGCAGGAACTACAGGGTGTAGAAGGTCTTACTACATAGATCAGACTCGTAGTGATCATCCTGTTTTCATCCTCCCAAGTACTGGGATTAGCGCCACCATGCCCAGTCTCAATCCCCCTCTCAGTGTGCCCTGGGGGTAGGGCCAGCATGACAGACCAGGGATTGAACCCCCGGCAGCTGCGCTTTGCCTAATCATGTGCTTTAGTCTGCTGAGCTGTCAGTCCAGCTCTTTAACTTTCAATTTTTAAGGAGCAGTGTATCAGTGTAGTATATTTAGTGGATAATAATGTGCTTTTAAAAAAAAAAGTATAGTGTTTTAAGGTTTCCTGAGAGAAAAGGGCTGCACTATTGACAACAAAAAAAAGGTGGAGGATGAGTAGTTATTAATGAAAATGGAGGTATATAATAAAAATGCAAACTACTTTGTCAGCTTTTTGTTGTGACAAAAATATCAACTTAAAGGAGGAGAGACTTATTTTAGCTCATGGCTACAGAGATTTTAGTCCATGGTCAGCTGGCTTTATTGTTTCTGGGCCTCATGAGATAGAGCAAGATGGCAGACGGGTGTAACAGAGGAGAGCCACTCACATCAGGGCAATCAGGAAGGAGGGAAAGGACGAGAGTCAGCAAACAAGCCACCAAGGACAAGATACAGTCTGCAAGACCACAGCCATGATCCACTTCTTTCAGTTAGGCCACACCATCTGTGTTTCCATCATCTCCCATTCCTGCCATGAAATAATGAACACATCAATGGATTAATACCAATGAGGCTAGAGCCCTCATAATTTGATCACCTTCCAAAAGTCCTACTTCTGAACATGTGAGACTTTGGGGGCACATTATAGACCTGAACCATAATGTAAGTCTCTATCTGGTGTTAAATAACATGTCCCTAACTCAGTTCCTCTTCTCTGTTTCTCTGCTCTGGTTCCTTGGTGTTCATTTCATCCTCATAATCCCAAGATGACTACCAGTAGTTCCCGAAGCTGAATACTTCCATGCTTATGGAATAAGGGACTAGGAAGATCTGTCTGTTGCAAATGAGATGGAACCAAGTGGTGGATGGAGAGGATGAGTAGGGAAAGAGATGGGGACGTAGAAAGACTTGAGATGTGTTATGTACATGTGCTAAGTCCCCATAATGAATGTAATCATTACTCACTGCAAATACACACTAAAAAAAGTAAAATAAAAATTAGAATAAGGAATCAAAATTCTTGTTTCTCTGGGCAGTAAAGTTCCAGGGTCAAGATCCATTGACATCAAAAGGCATGTGTTGGGAGCCAGCGAGATAGCTCGGTGGGCTAAAGCAACTTCTTAGGCAAGCTTAGGCAAATGCAGGACCACAGCTGATCCCCAGCTCCACATGCCAAGCCAGCCCCACTCTCAGGGTAGACTGAGCCAGCCACAGAGTCCAAGTATAGTGGTCTACGCCTGTAATACCAGTGCTGGGGGGGCTGAAAACAAGAGGATCATTGTGAGTCCAAACTGCATAGTGAAACCCTGTAACAACCAAATACATTTTTAAAAAGGCATGTGTTTGTTCTTCTCATTGTAGGTAGAGATTTAGAGATATTGATTCTCAAAAGCTAATTAACATAAACCTGAAATGGAATGAGAATAAATCCTCCCACCTAAATATTAATGAGGGCTTAGAAAATATAAAAGAGTCTACATTGTAGAAAGATTTGAATACCAGTTTAAGAACCTTGGACTTAATCCTATAGACTAGTGGATGCTCTTGTACTTTGAACAAAAGAAGAATACAATGAAATCAATATGTTAATAAATTAAGTCTGAAAAAAGTTAAGCCTAAAGGCAGTTGTAGGACATGTAGCCATAATGTTAAGAGAGAGAGAGAGAGAGAGAGAGAGAGAGAGAGAGAGAGAGAGAGAGAGAGATCTGCTGAGGACTCTATGCCAGTACTCTGGGCAAAGAAAGAGAGAACTTGAGCTGTGACCAAGGAGGAGGACAATAGCAGTGACTTCGGCAGATGTGCAACATTTTTCCAAGAAAGAATCCACAGGATTCTTCTCAGAGGGTGAAACTCAGTCTTCCACAAAGACTCCAAATAATGTGGTGGTTTGAAGCACCAAGGCAGATAGGATTCTACCCTTTCCCAAGTCTTATTACTGGATCATCTTCCTCCAAACCAAGCTGTGAGCTGGCTTTCCTCTCCATCTTATTCTGGTTAGTTACTATTGCTTTGAGTCTCTTACTCCTGTATTATGACTTTCCTAGAAATCAGAAAGAAGGTGAGTTCCCACCTGCATCAGGGAAAGGCCATCCTTGATTCCACAGAATGGGAGCTCCCTTTTATTACAGTTTACATCCTAATGAATTTAAAAATATATATTACTTACCACACTCATAGCAGTGGAGCTTACCCTTCAGCAGTAATTTTGAGTGTTTTGTCCACCAACATAGCTTCCCTGAGCGAGGAACAGAGAACACAGATGCTTAAACAATTCCATTTCCAGAGTGGAGCGTGGCTGGTTCAGCCGCTCCTAGACAACAGCACCAGTAGCTTGGTTAAGTCTTCATTATATGTCACATCATCATGCCAGCATTGCTGATCTGCCTCCAAGCACCGTGTTCTCTCTCAAGGAAAGTAAATGTGTAGAAGAGAAGGAGGAGCAGGAATTCTCTACTCACCAGCAAGCAAAATCCTACCTCGGTTTTTACCCAGCACAATTCACGTACGGTAGTCAGTGTGCCAGAATATTGTCCCATTACTGCTCTTATTTCTGTTTGTGAGGCACAGCAAGGAAGAAGGGAGCTGGGGATGATTTCACAGTGTGCAGGCCACAGAGACCATGACAACGGTGGTCACATTGCGCTCGCACTTGGGAGGCAGATTGAACGTTTTGTGTCTGAACTTGTGTTTATACATTGTGATTCATCTACCCTTTAGAACACTTGCATGATTGAATACCAATTTTAAAACATATTTAGTCTCTTTTTGCATGGTCATATTCAGCTGACCTCATTCAACAAAAATGCTAGAATTTCAGTTTTCATGCGTAGCCAGTACTTTCAGACTAGAAAGGAGATTATCTTGTTTTTGCCTAATTATCTTGGTAGGCATTACCTATGAGAAAGGAAATACAGCAAAACTATTGGATGATCCCATTAGGGAGTTAGTAAATGTCTTCACTCTCTGATGAGGTTCTGACAGAATTTCACATTCAGATATATTACTGCGACCATGTCAACCAATCGTGAAAGAAACTCAGGGCCAGAATACAGCACCTCCATATCAAAAATAACTTAGTAACTATACTTCTTGATGCAAAGTTTAGAACAAGTAATTAAAGCTGTAAGAAATCTACCCAGATTTTCTTCAGGCAGTATCATCATGCACTTCTAACTTCACAATGACAGGAAATTTTAAATAACAACTGTGCTAAATCAGGGAGCAGCAAACGCAAGCCAAACTTAAATTTAGTAACACTGCTAGTTTACTGAAAATGACCTTCTCCATAGCAGGTACTCTAAGTTACAGGTGACTGACCGTTTGTTTTTCTGTTCTGTTTAGAGATCATCAGGTACCCACCAGCTGGCATTGGTGGCTTCTCTTCTCAGCGACGTCTCTGGTGTCTGCTGCAGGGGTCTTCTTGTCCAGTCCTAGCAGCGTTGGAAATCAGAGCTCTCCCACAGCTATTCTTGCAAACTTCCATTAGATATGTTCAAAACTCCCTGGGTGTGCATAAGAATTTGAAGGTAAGTGAATTTTAGAGGTAACTCACATTCTTGTGTAACTCTTAATTATATCAAAAGTAATTTTAAAAATATAGATGTAAAGTAAAATCATCTAATAAATGTAAGAAAAATACCTACTAATGTGCAGTTGTACTGCAAAAAGCAAAATAGGTAAAATACAGTGTTTAAAAGTGGCCTAAATCACATCCATAGCAGGCCCGGTGGAAATCTGGCCCTCATAATCTGTTTCCCATGAGAAGTCAGGGCCACAGGGCTTTGCAGACTGTTATGTGTGTAAGCAGCATGTGGAGGTGAAGGAGAGGTCTTTAAAATACAGACTCCTGGACATATTTCAAAGGCATAAAATCAGTCTGGCTGGGATGTGACCCAGAACCTGAGTTGTTATGGTTACTCGGTCTTGTGCCCTGAAGAAACTCTAATGGAATTGGAAGTAATACACCTTTCATTGTCAAACTTTAGCCTGAACTTGAACTTTCACACTGTTTGCTTTGCTCACAAGAAGAAGGAGTCATTTTAGTTTAGAAGCTCCACATTGGTCCTTCCTGTTTAGCCACTCAATTCTCATTAATATTCCTTTAAAGTTTAATATAATGACTAATTCCCAAGCGTCCCCTTTCTTTCAGAGTGACAGCCCTGCCACTGCTCTCTTTAGCCGTTATTTTGTCCTGTATAATGTTTTAATTTATCCAGATGTTTTAAGTTATTAAATATAATTATAAGAAATATCTAAAAGATAAAATCATGAACTATTACCAAAGTTGGCTACGATTTGTTACATTTTGAATGTTCTATCTTTTGCTCTGTATTTGAAAACTCAGGTTTAGATTCAAAAATAACACATCTCTTAGCTAAGCTCTCATTACAGTTATTTCTTTGCAAGTAAGAGCTCGTAAGATCATATGATATATTTATAACACATCAAATACCCACATGGTGAGTATGGTTTTGTGTTTCTGTCTCCTCTATTCACTTAGCAACTTTATTTTTCATGTTTGGAATTTCAATTCTGTAAGAGGTAGGGAGCTCTTTTTTATTCCAGCCAAAGAAGTGCTTAATAGAGACATAGTAAGCTTTTTTGATTGTGATGATTCTTTAAAGGTTCAGAGTGATTTTATTATCATAGTGGAGAATGAAGATTTTAGTCTGAATCTTCAGGTTGAATGTCAGGCTTACAGATACACCTCTCTGTGTGTCTGTCAGTCTTCACATGCACTAATTCAGAGTATGTCCATTTCTTGTCTTTACATTTCTTGTCCATAAAATATGAAAGACAAAAATTAAGCCTTAATGAAAAGATATAGCCCCGTAGTGTCAATAGTGATATGTAGTATCTACCAGTATTATACACAGAAAACTGAACATAGTCGTATGCATAAAGTAAGACCTTGTATTTCAAGTAAGCGAATTTAAATCTCACAGACTTGGATTAAGAGTAGTAATAGTTTCCCATGAATCTGTTTTCAGAATTGTTCTCAAAATTTTCCATAGCTGAACATAAAATTCTAAACTTTATGGTATACAACATCATAAAGTCCTAAAATTTATAGAATGTAAGTTTATGGTTGAATAAGGTCTCTAAGTAAGACTTACTAAAGCTCTAACATAACTTCAATTTCAGAGCAACACAGGACCTCCATTTTGTATTTGTTCTCTCTCCTTCTTTGTCTCTTGCTTCCATCCTTTTTCCCCTGGCCTTGCAGAACAGCAGGCGGGGAGAGAATGGAATTGTGCCCCCAGTGAGTTCCTGTTATTACCCCTTTCATATTTTTCAGACTGTTCTTAAATTGTGATTCCCTCAAGAAAACTTACAACCCTGCTTCAGGGAGCCTGAGGAAGGAGATTTCAGCACTGAGAAAGTAAAATAGGCAACAAAATAACAAATTATAGAAACTTTAGAATCATAGAAATACAGAGTTGTAGAGCAGAAGTGGACCGCTGAGATCGTGTAGGCTGTTCCCTTCATGTGTAATAGCTCATTTTTTCTTCCAAGTTTTTCATATAAAAGTCCTAATGCAAAGAACAAAAAACAACAATCTCATCAGCTGTGACTTAACAAGAAACTAAATAAGTGTTTTTAATAGTGGTTTCTTGGGTAAGGAAGGTAGGAGAAAGCTTTTCTCTGAGGTGAAGTTTGAAGAAATGAAGAAAAGGATTTATCTGAATACTAATAAGTGTAATACAATTTAAAACTATTAAGTATTTTAGTTGTCATTGGTTAATCTTGCATGTCATTAATCTGACAAACTTGGTTTTGATTCAAGCTTGGTCAGCTTCATTGGGAAATGTGATACTGAGGAAATAGAGCTACCGGTAAGCCAGCTTTAGAATAGCAGAGCCAGCTGGGGCCTTCAGTACAGCAGAGAGCACACCTAGGGATGCAGAGAGCTCTGGAGTGTTAGGGGTCACGAAAGGCTGTAATAGTGGAATCTGTGAGATATACAAAAAGATGAAGATAACTTTTTTCTCAACAAGTTAGGAACCGAGTGAATTTAATAATAAAAGTATAATTATTAATGTTGGAAAATGTTGATAGTATAAGTTCCTGAATACAAGGAGTTACAAAACCACCTTATGAGATGGTCTTATTTTACTTAAAAATAAGTCATAGGTAGAAAATTTAAAGGAATCAAATATTTCATCAAATATTTCATATTATCAAATCAAAATATTATTCAATATTGTTCATGTTTAGCTTCAACTGATAAAATCATGATTGACTTCTTTTTGCTGCTTGGGTTATTGATGTTTTTCTAAGAGATGTATTTTTTTATTGTGTTTGGTACAGGGTCTCACTACGCAGCTCGGACTTGTAGTGATCCTCCTGTTTTCAGCCTTCTGAGTGCTGGGATTACAGGCATGTGCTACCAAGCCTGGTCTCAGTGGCTGGCTCAGCGTGCTCTGGGTTGGGGCTGGCATGGAATGTGCTGCCAGGGATCGAACCAGGTCCTTGTGCTTGCCTAAGCAGGTGCTTAGTCCACTGAGCTATCTCGCCAGCCCTGAAAGATTTATTTTTAATGTTCAATTTAAAATATTTCTATAGAATTGGAGAAATATTCAGTTATCTGAAAAATTAACTTTGTAAATCTATAAAAGAATCCTTCTAAAGATGTTTAAAATAGCCTAAACTGGACATTTAGGTCTTGTTAAACTTATGTGACTATCATAATGGTATTTCAAATCAAATCAAAACACCTTTTAGATAAAATTCTTCACTTGCAGGATTTTGCATGAGAACAAAATTCCTCATTTCCACTTTCATTGCATGCTAATTTCAAACCATGGCAGTTAATTCCTTGACAATAATCTCTACTTCATGTATCAGATAATTCCAATGTGCTTTCACAATGTTTCGAATTATACTAGTTCTACTATTTGGAGACTGATTTTGCCTTTTGGGTACATTCATGTTGGTACCTCTTTGCTCTTTAAATCTCTAGTGTAACATATGGTTGGTCTCACCATCATTGCAACCAGCTGTGGTTGGCCTATCATTTTGTTCACTCTGCATGAATCCAAAGTAATTAGCTCTTTAGTTTAATGAAAGTACTAGTTAACGGGTTTTTAGGTCCAAATTCTGTTGTTAGAGTGGGTGGTATGTGGAGACTGAACCTGGCCCTTACGTTTTAAACATAAGCTGTGTAATTTCCTTCAAATGCTATTGGAAGAAAGAAAGAAAGAAAGAAAGAAAGAAAGAAAGAAAGAAAGAAAGAAAGAAAGAAAGAAAGAAAGAAAGAAAGAAAACTAAATATTGATTTATCTTAAGGTTCTCATTTTAATAACCACAAAAAAGTGACAAGTTGCATATTTAATAGCAAACACATTGAAAGTTCTCCACCATAGCTATCCTGTGTGTGTCATTTCCTATTCCAAACATTCATCTGTAATGAAATGATAATTATTGGAAATTCACTATTTTTTTTCTGAGTTACTGAAGTACAGTAAGATATTTATAACCCTTGTAGGTTTGAGGTCCTGGTGAATGGGAAGAGTGCTTGCCTGGGTGCCTTACTAGAGTTCAGAGCCTGGTTCAGCTTTCCAGCGGTGGCCTGCCCCCAGGGAAGTCTTTGCCTCTCCCAGAACCTCCGTTTCTTCATCCTCAAATAAAGCCTTTGCACCAGATGACTCCCGTGGTCTCCCCAGCTCTAAAATGGTAACTGACTCACCTGAAGGGGCTCTATGAAGGCGGCCCAGGATGGAAGGAGAACAAAATGACTTGCACCAACTGTACCGACCGAGCTTCGAGTCTCAGGTGCTGAGGAGATACAGTGGTCGCAGGCACTTTTCTTCCATGTCTTGTCACTTGTTCTATAAAAGAAAAATGTTTAAAAGTTTTTATATAAAAGAGACCATAGGCTACTCTATTAGAAGTTTACAAGAAGATGGATTTTGTCGAAAATTACAAAAAAATTGTAACAGTTGAGACATCTAAAACAGTGAACAGAATGCTAAGGGAGACAATGAATTTTCTGTTGTTTATGGGAAAGAAACTGTGTCAGTGGCTTTATGGCCAGCCTAACTATGCTTCAAGGCAAATATGTTGCACATTCAGGAACTCAGGAAGTACTGCTGTAGGCTCTTTTATGAAATAACACTTAGAGGAAAAATTCCACCCAAACAAGAAATGACTGTAAAAGCTTCTGCAAAAGAACTGGTTGTAAACATTTCATGTTTGTACTTCTAGAACTAAATCTAAAATAATTATGTAAATGGGTGTAGTAGACTATAGCATTACACTGTAATGTCCTGACTGAAACAGCTTACCAAGAATAGGAGGACACAGCAGAAGGAAGTATGTGCGCGTAGGAAATCAGCTGATTGTTTTCTTCTTAATATCCAGGATTTAACTGACAATCAAATTAGGTAAAGATACACATGGTTTAAAAGTACAAAGAAAGGTATTTAGAAAAGCACCATTATTATCTGACAGCTGGTAAGGAATGGAATGAAAAGGCAGTAAGTGCTACATTTTCTAACAAATAATAGAGAAATAATAAATATTCTAAAATATGAAAGATTAAGATTGTTATATGAAGCTGTTGTATGATGACTTCACTCCCTAATAAATATTTCTAAAAGCTACAAATAGCAAAGAAAACAAGTCAGACAGTGAAAGGCTTTCTCTAAACTTTTGACAGAAAACTTAATATTACTATGACAGAATATCTTTGTCATCTTTCATAACAATGAAAATAAAGAAGTACATTTATCTCTTTACAGTGAAGTATTTGCAGATTGTGTCCCAGCACAAAATCCATTTTTGACATGTACAAGGATACAACCAACTGCTGAGGCAGAATGCAATGGCCAGAGTTCAATTCCTGGCGTGCTGTGCTGGCTCTGCCCCCGGGCACACTGAGACTGTGACTGAGACTAGGCGTGGTGGTACACACCTGTAATCCCAGCTCTTGGGAGGCTGAACACAGGTAGATCACTAGGAGTCTGATCTACACAGTGAAACCCTGTACACTCTGTAGACCCTGTCCTAAATTCATAAAAAAAAATGATACAATCAAAAGCAAAGCATTCAAAAATAAAAATAAGGACATAAGTACTGAAATACTAGACAAATGCAACCTAAAACACTAGGAGTTAAAAATGTTTATGTCAGAAAGATGAAATTCAGGCTTGAAATGTGTTAACACAATTTAACTTTAATAATATCTCAAGAAATAAAATTGTCTGTGTGTGTGTTTGTGTGTGTGTGTGTGTGTGTGTGTGTGTGTGTATTTGTACAGGGTCTACAGGGTCTCACTACTCAGATTGGACTTGTAGTGATTCTTCTGTTTTCAACCTCTCAACAGCTGGGATCGCAGGTGCGTGCCACCACGCCCAGTCTCAGGCATCATCTCAGCACACCCTGGTGGCGCGGCTGGAACGGCAGGCTGGGGATCGAACGTCCGACCCCTGTGTCTGCCTAAACAGGTGCTTGAATCTGCTGAGCTATCTGGCCAGCCACAGATAGTCTATTTTGTAATGTGTAAAATAAGTCTGAAAAGTGGTCACTCTATTAATTCAAAACATTTATGGAGAAATTTATCTTTTAAACAGAGTATTTCTGCTGGTCATGGTGGTGAACATCAGTAATCCCAGCTAGTGGAGAGGCTCATGCATTCAAGACCATCTTGGGCATCTTACTAAGAACCTGCCTCAAAACAAAACCCAGGGTTGATGGTGTGGTTCAGTACTAGGGTGACTCTAGGTTCAGCGCTCAGGACCCACCCACACACCCAATCAGAGCTAAGTAGCAGCCAGGAAGGGAGTACTCACCTAATCATTTATTTTCATTGTCTGCAAAAAACGGTCAGAAGTTGCTTCTCTTTTTGAAGAGAAAGACAGCAAGCGTCTACAAAGGTGATAAATGTATGCATACAATTTATTTTTGAATAAAAGTGGACTATTGGCTCCTCCCACTCCAAACAGGTATTCTTAACAGCAAGATCCAATTTCAGAGTTTTTGCACTCAAGAGGTTTCTGCTGAGCAAAAATTCTCATTTAAATTAGGAATGCAGATTATAATAATTTTCCTATCCTCTGCACAGCAGGATTCTTGCCTTCACTTCGCAGACTCCTGAGTTCCATAAGAAACAACTAGATAACTTCAGGTCCCACTAACACATCTTTCAAATACAGTCCTGTTAACCCACCTTATGATGCAAAGCAGCTTAGATTTACCAGGGAAATGGCATGCAGTTGAATTGCTTCTCTAATGTAATACCTATTTGTAATAAATGCAAAGTGGTTTATGATGGCAAACTTTGTAGAGCATAAAAAATTATGAAGGAAAAGCTTATTTCCTCTGACCTAAAACTATGAAGAAATGTCTTACATGTTTGGATGTGACATTCCTATTAAAATGAAAGGAGAAAATATTCAAAAAATGATAAGTTAATGCATTGTCCTTTGTGATATATTACTTCAGAAAAAATTTAATGAACCTATTATATTGCATGGAGGACTTTTACCTGGGTAGCACACTTCTGTACGTACATTTTCCCTAGTATAATTTCTTTCTCACTGCTACTTCTCAGCCATATGAACCCAGCTGTCCTTATGTTCTTTGAAGTAAAGATTGATCAAGTTTTATCTTTAGTCTCCTCCCACTAGAATGCTTACATCTGCATAAATGACCCTCAAATGATGTAATCCACACATCGCTATAAAGCAGGTCACTAGGACAGTGTCTTAGCCTTTGAATACATACATTCTAGATGCCAGTCCTAACACGTTGGCTGAAGTCAAACAAATCAGATGGGTGTAGCAAGCAACTTTCGATAAGCACAAACTGGCCCGCCTCACTGACCCTGCTGAGATGATGATGTGCTTCACCCTTCCCCAACGTTTTTCTTTGCTCTGAAGCAGGGTAACCACGTTGGCATTGTGTCTGACCAAAATTGCCAATTGCAGTGATTGCTTTTCTTAACAAGAAGAGTGAGTGTTCAGCCTAGCTTAATGAACCTCATAAACTATGCTGACCTGATAGGTGTTCTTGTCTAAGAAATGAAATTTTTACGCATTGGGCAGCGTTCTCAGCTGAAGACCAAATTAGTGCTGGGATATACTAGAATTCAATGTATATTTATGTTTTCATTCATTCAGCAAGGTAAATACATAGCGTTAATAACTATTATATGTCAGCATCAACCTAGTACTTGAGGTGCATTATTGAATACAACGTAGTGAAAATAGTATTTTCATAATATTCTTTTGGGGTATGACAGAAAATGCTAAACAATAAGAAATATGTAAATGAATTATGTAGTATCATGAGGTATGAAAAAGAAAGCATAAATAAGAGATGAAATGAATAAGGAACAGCACAACAGGGTGTGAGAAATGGGCTCAGATCTGGCACTGTTTGCATCAACTTTTCTGTCAAATGTTGTTTTATGTTCAGTCTGGTTGTTTTGAAATCAGAAAATGTGACTCTATTCCAAGGCCAGTAATTATCAAATGACTATTGTGAAAATTTTCTTTTTTTAGTGATAACCTTCTATGTGTTAATGTTCATGCCTCAAATATTTACCTGATTTTTCCCCAATTAAAGCAATCCACTACACAATTACAAAGTTCAGCCTTAAGGACGGTTTCTTAGTTTTAAGTTTTGTAGTGGCCAGCTATTCTCCAAGTGGTGCTGTGAGACTTCCACAATGGCCAGGTGATGAACATTAATTTTAAATTTGTTTCTCTTTCCTGGTAGTTCAAAACTCGTGGAAGGGCTGGGCTGGGGCTCAGTGGTAGAGCTCTTACCTTGCATGCGAAAGACATTAGGTTTGATCCCCAGAACCGCAAAAAGAAAATTCATGGCATGATTTTCAATCATAATAGTATTAATATAACTATAATTCTTGCCAGTGATGTCAAGCAAACACCTGATCAATTCAAAATGATACAAATAACAGGTAAGCTTATGTGAAATTTCAACATATCTAGTTATGAAACTAGTGGGCAAAATTCTTGCTTTACTTTCAAAAATATGAGAACTATTCTCTAAATTTGAATATTTTTTAAAATGACTTACCTTTGTCCTTCATTAGGTTCCTTTTAGAATACCACTTTGCTATCTTCATTTGATTATGACATCATTCACTATCGTTGCTAAAGAATCAGAGCCTCTGTGAAGCAAGCGATCCCAGAAATTCTTGTCCAGTTTTGTTTACTTTGAAGGTAGAAATCTGCCTTCCAGGGAAAGCAGTTTGTGCAGGTTCAATGATGCTGTCAGGCCCAAAGGTCCAGTTACCAGGAAAACAGGACAGAAGTCCACCCTTGTACATCCCAGCCACTCTGATTCTCAGTACAGATCATCTGCCTGAGATTTTCCATTGTCTGCTATCAAGCTAAGGTGTTCCTATGAAAGAGGGAGGATTACTCATGTCTTTAAATTTTTCATGAAGTGATTTAATTAGTGAGTAGACCTAAGCTCTCAGAATACTTAAATTGTAAGGGCTGGTGAGTTAGCTCAGCAGACTGAGCACCTGCTTTGGCAAAAGCAGGGACCAAGGCTCGATTCCTGGTCCCATATGCCATGCAGGCCCTGCCCCCAGGGTGCATTGAGCTGGCAAATGAGACCTACTGTGGTGGCACACACCTGTAACCCGAGTGCTGGGGAGGCTGAAAGCATGAGTATCACTACGAGTCCAAGCTGCGTAGTGAGACCCTGTACCAAATAAATAAATGAAAAAAAAGTTAAATTTTATTTTATTTTCATTTGTTTGTTTGACGGTGCTGGAGATTGAACTCAGAGCCTTCAACACTGAGCTATGTCATCAGCCCTTCTTTCTTTTTGAGACAAAGTCTTGCTAAGTCATTAGGTTGCCCACACTAGCCTCTAATTTGCATTTCTTCTGTCTGAGCTTCCCAGGATGCTGGGAATACAGGCATGTACCATGATACTCAACTCCAGAAATTATTTGACAATTGTACAATCTAGGAGTCTCACTTTTTTGGAAGATGATTTTTTGAGATTTTTTTTTTCTTTGAAAAATAAGTGAAATTCTTGGGCCGGGGAGATGGCTCAGTGGAATAAGCGCTTCCCTGGCAAGCACAAGGGCCTGAGTTCAATCTCCAGTTCCACCAAAAAAAAAAAAAAAAAAAAGTGAAATTCTTAGAAAGTCATGGACTTATTTATTAATGTATATGGCACAAATAAAATACAGCTCTGTTATTTTTTGATAAATTATGGGAGTAGAAAATTAGTAAAGTGCTGAGTTTAGAAAACAATGTAAGTAACATCTGTGCCCTGTATTCCTCAGAGCTCATAGGAAATGATACAGAGTCATATGAAAACTCCCGGAACCCCGTGAGGGAAAATTATATAACACACTGGAAAATAATTTCAGCAGATTTAATGGGGCAGAAGAGTAATACATTCAGAACACAGAAGAGTGTCAAGACTGCTAGGCTTAGGAAGTTTCATTTGGAAAAAAAAAAATTAAAGCAGTATTACTTTATTTTCAAAGATAGTTTTAGTTTAGGCATTATAATATATCTTATAATATTGTATATTTGGTTCTTATAAATGAATTCAAATTTCCTTTGGAAGGAAAGAAAAATGTGGCTTTATCCAAGTGAAAAACTGGGGATTCTTACATAGAGTAGATTTTCCAAACATGCTATTTATTATGCCAATATATTTTAAATTGTAAGTAAATTTAAAACTGTGAATAACATTAGGTATAGGGCTCCAAATTCTGGTGAGAATCATTATAGAAAGGAGCAGTAAACACCCAAGGTCCAAAGGACTTCATGAGGGCTTTGTGTACCTTTCAGGGTTTCCTGGCTCTGATAGCAAAAGAAGTAGAAATAGAAATAACTCACCCAGTTATGCTTTCTCTGTTGTACATATGTAAATCCTGCAAGACTTTTAGACTAGAAAGTTAAAAAGTAGATCTTCTGTTTGTTTCTTTACCCCTGGCATTGTTTGCTTAATGTCTTCCATTAATAATTAAAATCAATTGAAAATTATAATTTCAACTACATTTGATTCGTTTTAATGTGATGACTGTTAGTATTCTAGCATTCTGCTCCTTAGACTAATTGTTTATTATTTTCAATAATAAAAAGATGAAGATATACAGTGCTAATGTAGTTCAGATTTCCAATTATAGAAAGGCTATGAAAATAACTAATTTATGTTTAATTTTGATTGATTGAATTCATTTCATCTGAAGCCTTTAGTGATAGCCTTAGAAACATTTGCCCTTGGTTGGCTTCTGCCTTTCCCCTATGAATATGGATGTGATGTAGGAGGCAACTGTTTTTTTCCATATTTTCCCCAAAGGTACATTTCGCCCCCATTTTTAATCACCTCAGACATGAGTTGCCCTGTGTTCAGCAAGCAGACTGGTGAGCTCCACGTTCCCATGTCTAACCTTGTGTAATCCAAGAGTGTCACAGCCTGCCGCTTACGCTGAGTGATGTTGAACGTACCTTTGCCTTTCATTGTCTTTTCACGCATTATGTAAATTGGAAAGAATAAAAATAATGTGCCTGGAAGGATGGCTTGACAGACAATATAATGTAGCATAATATCTAAATGCTTAGGAGGTAGAAACAGTGCCTGGGGGAGCCGCGTTTATTGTGAGTATTTGCATTTATACCTTTCTGTGTGGAGTTTAGACTTGCATAATAAATCACTCACCATGAAAAGTAGAATTGTTTTTAAAATATACTACTTACCACTCTAAGGATAACAAAGAAATATTAAAAGCAGTTTCAATCTTTTGGGAGAAGTAAAACACAGAGACATAAGAAGTCAACTCACAGAAGAGTTAATAAATAGAAATTTCTATAAGGATTGACATATCCATTATAAATTCTCCTTTTACATTTTTATGTAAATAAGTTGAGGGCATGCAAAAACTAAGCACACAATTAGGCATTAAACAAAAAAGTCTTATTCATTCTTTGCTAGAATGTATTTCCTAGTGATTTAAACTTTTGGGCATAGTGAAATTAGGTGCTTCATTCATAATAGAGATCAAACAGTAGTATTCTTCTGCTAGGGCCCATCAGCACATTACATTTCCCATTCACTTACATTGTTTAAATCCAGCACACCCCTAGTTTATTAGGAAACCACATTTTTCCTTCAAAATTCCATACCTACTAATGAGCTTAGCACTCTTTCAACTAAGGTTTCCATATTTCAAAAAAAAAGCACAATTTTTAACATTGAGATTTACTATATTATTTAGTTTCTAAAGAGAATTATGCACAACCACGAGTATTTTGGGGTAAACATGAAACAAATTTGTCACCGAAGTCAGAATGCCTTAGTTGTTTAGCTAACGAAATGAAAATATTATTTTATGTTTTTCTTTCCCTTCTTTATTGAAAAGCACCAGTTATGGAAAGCAAATTACAATATTCTTGAACATATATGTAGCTTAATATTTGTTAGAAATATACAGGAAAGTAACTTGGATATTTCTACTGATCCCAAACTCACTTTAATGCAAAGAGGAAAAAGAAAGGCCCATTTTCCTCCTGGATAGCAGTGTAGCAATCTCCGGTCGGATTTCTTGGTTGCGTACAAGGTAATACGAAATAATCATAAAGAATACGCGCTCTGTTCAAAATGCCTGACATCAAGTCTTCTGGAGCCTATTAGCTTGGCCACCTTCAATAGGCTACATTTCAATTCTTTTCTGTAAAATGCAAATGATAATACTGCTGACACCATAGGACCACTGGAATTATGCAAGTTGATTCATGTGAAGTACTTTGTAAGTCTCAATGGATCTAGTCTATCTTGATTTTTACTATTCTGCATGCCTTTTATTTTCAAATATGAAATCTCATCATGCAACACTGTGAACCCTGATTGCTCCTTTATTTTCCTTATTTCCATTAACTTGAAAAAGAGACTATATTTGTTCTCCAGTGTGCTGTGCTGGCTCCATCCCCGGGGCGTGCTGAGCTGGGGAATGAGTCCCGCAAGGTGGCACATGCCTGTAATCCCCACATTTGTGAGGCTCAAAACAGGAGGATCACCGCAAGTCCAATCTTTGTAGTAAGACCGTGTATACCCCATACTAAATACATAAAAAGGAGACTCTAAATATGTAACTTTACATAATTTTCTAACCGAATAGTGCATGTGTATGTATGTGCAAGTATGTAGAATGTGAAAATACTCAAATTCTGTGTAATAGAAGACTCATTCGCAGGAGAATGGTTGGTTGCCTTAAACCTGCAGTTTTGGCATAGGATATAAATAACAACCTAATGGCTCTGTCATCATAACCACATAAAAGATTTGGCAAGATGTGAGAATCTGTGCATATGGGCATGGTTGGCAAGGCCTTTGAATTGAAATTGAATCCACCCAACAAGTTGTTTCATCAAAACATTGCCTGGTGCTGGTTGTATCTTATTGCACGGTGGTTAGATTTTTTTTTTAGAAGCCCTTAGCCAGTGGAGAATGTGGTCAGTTCTAATTGCATTCAGCAGGAGGCTTTGTTTCTCCAGATCGTGGTGCAGCTGGGGTGAGTCACACGTAACTGACACTGGACAGATGTCCGTTGGTTTATAATCATGAGAAAAGCTCTGGGGAAGGATCCGGGGTCAGCACTGAAGCATCACTGAGAAACTTGCCTCTCAAGTACCCCAGCATCCCCCAGCTCCACTCCTCCAGAACCCTCCCCCATTCTAGTCTCTCTCCACCTAAAATCATGCATGTTTCCTAATCCAGGCAGCTATTCTTTACAGCACTGCACTTTATATTTTTACTTAGCTTTTTCTAAAAGGACTGTTTGTTTCATTTTTTAAAAAACTCATGAAGGTTCTTTGGGCTAGACTAAAAAGTTCATCAGAAAGCATGTTAGCTAAATAAATCATTTTCTGGAAATAGACTAACCAAGCTGCACACATTAACTTATTCTCTAGTTCATTCTTGTCAACTTATTGTGAGTAAGAGACACAAGATGTGAGATGGCAGGATGTAAGTGTGTCTGCCATTGTGTAACCACTGATGAGTGCAATTGTCTTAGCAAAGATTAAAACTACCAGTGAAATGCCACTGCATCATTGCTATTAGGATCTCATGGAATGTAATAAATAAGTAAGTAAATAAATAAATAAATAACATCTGTACCATAGCTGGAGGTGCCATATAGTTATGATCTGCTTTTATCTGTGCATTGTTGCATTGGGCTTTGTCAGATAGCTGCAGAGAGCCTGCTGGAAGCTAACCAGTCACATGGTTGTATGTATGATATGATTTACTTCCAGGTCTATCCAATACATTCAGCTTTATTTGTTAACCTAACGGAACATTATTTATTAATGAATACTTCATGCTTTATTAAGTCTAACATCCAAACACCTCTGTGGGACCCTCACTGGCATGTTTCCCTTTTGTAGAAAGCCTTGCAAGGAAAATGAAAAATTATCCGGTGTTTAAAGCACAGTGATTCAGTTGTTCTTGTTGCTGTCAGGTGATTTTAAAATCTTTGTGAAGGATGTAAATCTGATGCAATATGGAACTGAAATTAAAGAATATCCTCTCTGAGATACCAGTCATTATGTCCCTCCAAAACAAAGTGGAGCTTCTGTGGCCCCAGGAGATGGAGGTGTTCGTAAACAGGCCCAAGCTAGCAAGTTCAGAGGAGGGACAGTACAGATGCAGCCTTTACACCAGTAGAAAGGAGGTGTCTTAGTGTCCATTCTCATTACTGAAATAAAATACTTAACACCCGAAGATAAAGAGGAGAATTTTATTTTGCCTACAATTTGTAGCTGTTTTGGTCCATAGTTGGCTGGCCCCAAGTTAGCATGGCACACAGCAAGGGGATTTCACAGAGAACAGTTCAAGGTGCTCAGAAGGTAGACAAAGCAACAAGGGACCTTCACAGTACCTCTTCCCCTTTTATATTTTTTCTAGGCTACCAGGAGTAGGGCAGTGCCAGACCAATTAGTGAACTGATTTAATAATCATACATCCTTGTTTCAAGCACCAAATATTCTAGATCTGGCCACTTCTGTAAAAGCCCCATCTAAGACTGCATGAGACTTTGGGGGTTGTCTAGACATGGACCATAGCACAGAGATAGACTTATGCAGAATCAAAGGAATTGAAGATTGCTATCAAAGTGAAGTAACAAAAACACCTGAATGGGGGGGGATCACTATATTAATCACTTTCATATCACTGAGTCAGAATGCCTAACACCCATAAATTAAAGGAAGAGATTTATTTTTTCAGATGATTATTTAATTTGTAAATATTGTACAAATTTTAATAGCTTAAACTGTATATACAGCCAAATAAAAACTTGCATTAACAAGTAGTGGGCTTGCATCAGATTGGGGTCCAGCTCCTCTTCCTGGCAGAGGCTGTGGTTTTGAGAATGACCTGAAACCTCCAGGAGTGAGAACATTTTGACTATTATGCAGCTAGGAAGACACACACATTTTACATATTGAGCAGCAGCCTCAGAGAGGCTCAGTATCCCATCTGCGTCAGATCAAATAGGGCAGCTAGGACCTGAACACCCTCTTTAGCCAGGTTGACAATAGAGTGAAGTCTTTGGCTCTTGTGACTCCAGGGCTGGCTAAGTGTGAAGGCTACTTGGATGGGATGGGTGCATCAAAGGCAAAACTGTCTTCCTGCCTGCACATCTCTTGGCCTGCCTCTACTCCAGGCCAGCAACTTGGGAAGGCCCAGTCAGTGCAAGGGCTTCGAGGAGCTCCCAGCACCCCCTTGTGGCCAGGCCAGCCAGAGCTGCTTAACTCCTAAGGCTAGAGATGCACCCAATGAGGGCTTGGTCTGGCTTGAGCAGCACCCAGATCCATAAGGGGCCATTTCAATCTCCATGGGGCTGTCACCATGGCACTCTGTGCCCTAGTACACTGCACTTGGCACTCAGACCCATCCGTGTCTTATGATCTCCACCTAACAGGTCTGGCCTAGAACAAGGTCTCCGGTGCATTCCCAGTAGCAAGCAGAAATAAACCTGCCCTTGCAATGTATTAATTTCTGAAAGTGTCCCACCAATTTGGTTTGAAACTGTCTCATTGCTATTTGTTTATCAATAAACTTATGGGGAAAAAAAGCAATAAACCTGCTCTGAGAACCCTCCTCTAACCAGGTTAGGCTATTGCTTTTGCCAGGTGATATCCCCAAAATCTGAATAGTTAAACCCAAGGAGCCCTCCAAAGCAAGCCAAAGATAGGAAGAGCAGCAATGGCTCCTACTACCTTGCCTGTTCCTGGTGGGTCTTCCGTGCTGTATAGCTCTCCCCAGGAGACCCATGCAGTGGTGCCCATTTCCCCTGTACACAAGCAAGATCTGACTCCAAAATCCTTTAGCCCTTACTCTCTGCCATGCCTAAACCCTCAACGCTGGTTGTTGTAGCATTCCCAGGGCTCTAGTGCCAGCTTCCTCCCAAGGTTCCCCAGGCTCCAGTCTGTCCACACAGGCTGCTCAGTAGACCTCAGAAGCCCTTCTTGAGGAGCCAGGCTTTCAGTTGCTCATCAAAGTAGCCCTGGATCCGCAAGGTACCTATCACCTCATTAACCTGGGTAAGACAGGTATCTTCCCCAACAGTGGGCTCAAAAAATCTTCACATCCTTCTGCAAGGCCCAGATATCTCCCTCCACTTTCTGGATGACAGTCATTTGGCGGTTGCCATGTGTAAGGTCTTTGTAGACAGGGATGTTGTGCATTCGGGAGCACCTACCATATAGGGCAGGTCGGGTGGGGGATCTCCAAGAGGCTGCCACCCACTAGGAGTGGGATAATGTTCATGCTTTGGTGGTTTTGGGATCCTGGTGAGGGGTAGCAGGCATCCCATGAACTTGAACTCATCAGTTGACTCCACAAAGCTGCGGTAACCTGGAGGTCCCTGCGTTTGGCTCAACTGCTGCAGCCCGCAACCCCAACCGAAACCAGTTCTCCAGGACCAAAGGGGAGCACAGATCAAGGCCGCCGCCATCTTGGGCTGCTCCTGATGCTGGTATTCTCAGAAGAAGTTCATTTTGGCTCACAATTTTAGTGAATTCAATCATCTCATTGTTGGCTGGCTCCAAGGTAGGAATGGCCTGGTAGAAGGGCAGGGTGGAGGAAAACTGCTCATCTCATGGCAACCAGGAAGCAGGGAGAGAAGGAAGGAGGTGGTGACAGTAGTGTAGCCTCCCAAGTTCAGCATCCATCCCTTTCAGTCAGCCTTCGCCTCCTACCCTCACAGTCACCCGTGAACTCATCCGTGGATCAGTACACTGACCAATACGGCACCCTTGTGATCCAATCAGCTTTCCAAAGCTCCACCTTTGAATATATGAGACTTTGAGGGTTTGTTTTAGATCTAAGCTATAACATGCATAATTCTGAACTGGTTGTAGCACTAGGCACTGGGGGGAAGGCTGAAAAGCCTAGAACACTAAAGAGGACACTTACTTGGTATGAAAACATACAAAAGGTAGAAAGCACTCAAGTTGGGAGTCTCCTGACTTCATGAGCAAGTATAGACTCAGTAGTAGTGGAAACATCATAATCATAGGGAAATCCAGGCAGCATCAAGTAGTTTGGGTTAGTGCATGGTTGCATCGTGGGCTGAGGAATAATAGCATACTTTCCAGGCATTTGTAGGAAAAAACAAAATTGGAGTGAGCTGGGGTTCAGGGTCTCAAAGAAGGAAAACCAGAATTCTCTTCTGAGTTTTCAATAAACAGCCATAGGGCAAAAAACAAGAAAGTTAGGAAATAAAAACTCTAGCTTGATGTTCTGCAAGGAACTAGGACACCTAGAGAGAGCCCTTTCTGGTCTGTGTTTCAGTCCAGGATGATTATATTTGTAATCCTAAGGATAAATTATTGGAATCCCATCAAGCTAATTTCAATCTATCACCTGCAGTGCAACCCATGGTGAGAATAAAGTCACTAAGTCATATTTGTAGTTATGGGGAGCCAAAGGGTCCTAAGTCCAGCCATGGTGATGGCTATCCAGAACAAAGGGCTCGACCCAGGACCAAACCCGGTTTTATTCAGTCATGAAGAAGTGGCTTGAGGATGAATGACTAAGAATGGCAGGAAGTAGGTGAGTACTGTGAGCTGAGCTAGGTAGGAGGCCTCCATTTACCACTATCATATGCAGGTAGAAGGATGTGTAAAAAAAAGTAATTTGCATTATACTGTTGAGATAGTATCTAATGTTTTGGCATCAGGTGCTTCAGCTCTGATGTGTGATCTTTCAAGCTGCAGGAAGTCATGGCCTGTATCTTGAGGCTCAATCCCAGCCAACAGCATGGAGCATTGGCTCTTTGTCCTGCCTCAACCCAGATCATATTAAAGAACATCAGAAAAAAAAAAAAAAGAACATTAGGTGTGGGTTATCAGGGAAACACGTGTGCTGTCTTTAAAGACTACCAACAGCACCTTGACTGGACCAAAATGCATTGCTTAAAGCCAATTGAAGGGATAAGGAAAAATCATAGCCAGATCTGTATCTATCAATACATGGAAATAGGGTTAGGCTCAAAGGGCCAGCCAGATAGCTCAGTGGACTAAAGTACCTGCTTAGAGAGACGCAGCAGCCAGGGTTCAATCCCTGGCCTGCTGTACGAGCCCCACTCCCAGGATGTGCTAAGAAGGCGATTGAGACTGGGCATGGTGGCAAGCACCTGTAATCCCAGCACTTGGGAGGCTGAACACAGGCAGACCACTACGAGTCCAATCTACGTAGTAAGCCCCTGTAGACCCTGTACTAAATACATTTAAAAAAGGTCAGGCTCAGACAAAATGGGGGTGATTTCTCTTTTTTTAAGGAAAGGTGCCCAGGTGGTCCTCCACAGTTCCCCCTTCTTTGCTTTCAAGAAGCTGGAGCAGGATCAGCTGTGGCCGCATAGCCCGTAGTTGTCAGGTTGAGAATCTTCTGTGACACACTTTAATGAGAAGGATTATAAACAAGACAATGAGTATACCAATTCCAATATAAAACCAAATGTGTGCCTTGAGATGAGCAAATGGACTTAGTTGTTTTACAGTGTCAGCAAACTTATCCCAGTCTTTAATCTAGGCATCAAAAGTGGCTGGCTGTTGTGACATTGACAGTGATTTTTTCTGAAGATCATCTACATCCATAGTAATATTTTGGATTGCTTCTTATATATGTTATTTTATTACTTCCCATGGATATAGATTTTTATCATATGCTAATGGGTAATACAAAAGTGAGTCATAGAGGCATTTTAAACCTTGTTATAATTGTAAACTTTTAAAATGAACTCTCATCCAAAGGATGGAGGTTTCTAGAATGCTCACTTGAGTTTTTAACTGTATATTAATATTTTGCTGAGTCTTCCCGCTAACATCATAGAGGCAATACTGTGCTGGCTATCAAAGGCACCAAAGAAGTTATTCTTGCTATAATTAATACAGGCATCCTCTTGGTCCAATTAATAAATTTTTTAGTTAATGTCTCTACCAAGAAAGGATTAAGTGAATGGCACCATGGCTCTGTTAGATTGACTGAAAGCCAAATTCCAGGCATCCTTCCCATGATCAGCACTGTGGAGTCACTGGAAGGCTATTTGGGTGTGATACAATGGGTCAGCACAGCATGAGATCTGCTGATTGTGAGTTCAGATGACAAGTCACGTGAGGTGCTGGGGCTGCCCTTCTCACTGGTCGCCACTTTTGCTGTGCCATGATCAGCTTTAAAGTAGGGGCACCAAAGGACCCTGCTCCAGGGAGCAACAGAAAGCAGGCTCAGAGACAACATATGCTGAGTTTTCTGTCTTACAGTTTCTTAGTTTTTCTAACTTCTCTAACAACATAAGGGCACCATAGCCAACAGCTCAATGTTTAATTATGTCTGTTTCCTTCCTGTCTTTTCTAATTGTTTCTGACATGTAGATAAGTAATAAGCATTAACCTCTTACCAATTTCCAGACCCTTTGGGGAACTGAAAGTGTGTCACAGTGACAAATCTTATGGGAAGCCTACAGCACAGTGAGAATATAAACATGCACAGATGAGAGAATATTACAAGGTGAAAAGTCATCAGTCATGAAAGAAATGAAAGGCTGAGGGACACACATATTTCAGAGGATACTAAGGAGACAAGAGGATCAAATGCATTCTGGGATCTCACACTGAATCCTGGAACAGAAAACAAATATCACTGGAGACATTGATGATGTACAAGAAAACTTGGCTTAGTTAAAAGTTTTGTGTATGCTTTAATTCCTTGATTTTGTGATTATGTTCTTGACATCAGAAGAAGTTGGCTAAAGGATATAAGGACTATGTAATTTTTATGTAAGTTTGAGTTTATTGCGAATTAGAAGTTAAAAGTAATAAATGCTAAAGGAAGGTTAATATAGGTATCTTTAGATATTGAGGTAGGCAAAAAGACTACTCCAGTTGATGAGATAAAGTCAAGCTTCACAAAGAGGTAGTTAGAAATCTGAGGAAAGTGTAAAAGAAATAGCTCTGAGTAGATACCTGAAAAATGAAAAAGGAGGACTTTTTCTCAGAAAGAAAAACAAGCTTTGTTCAAGGAAGGACTTGGGTCACAATTCGTAAGCAACACCAGGGGCAGAAAGGCATATGAAACGTGGAGATAGATTAGCCAGCAGATTGATTTGTTTTTTTAAAATTTATTCATTTAGTGTGTGTGTGTGTGTGTGTGTGTGTGTGTGTGTGTGTGTGGCCAGCTCAGCCCACCAGGGGGCGGGGCTGGCTGGCATGTGGTGCTGGGGGATTGAACCGCGGTCCCTGTGATTTGCTAAGCTTGTTCTAAGTAGGTGCTTTAGACCACTGAGCCATCTCACCAGCCCCAGCAGATTGATTTGTTTGAGTTCATCATATTTGAACTGAGGTTGGGACCGGGGTATGGTAGCTGTAAAATTGTGAAAGATATTGGATGTGAAGTAAGGTGTTTGATACGCCTGTCCTCAGCAGCAAAATAGCCTCTCTCTGTGTCTGTGTTCCTGACGAGGCTGAGATCATAGTTCGTACTGAGACAACTGGAAACAGCTGTACAGCAGAAACCATCCTAAACTAGAATGTTAAAAGGCAACAGAGGAAGCTGCAGAGAGTGCTCTAATCTGAGAAACAGAAAACAAGTTCTTAGAAGAGAAGCTAACACTGAAATGGAGGCTGAAGTAAGTTGCCGGGCTGAAAGCAGGCTGGATGTTTGAAACCTAGGCAATGTGTATTCATTTAACTGCTTTCATGCTGTCAGTTATTCAGAATTCTCCATAGGAATAAAACTGGTAGACATTTCTTTAATGAAATTTCAAAGTAAACATAGTAAGTTAGACCATTAATATGTTAAGTAGCATTGAGAATTCTCTAAATATGTTATCACCTAATTAGTGTGATTATAAGAAAAAATAATAAGTGACTACTGGCTTTTTGCATTTGTGTTTATAGAACACGAATGTTGCTGTCATAGCTTAGGGCTCGCCGTCACCGAGGATTCCCTTGTCTTCTAACTGAAAGAGAAACTCCGTATAGGGAAATGTATCAGAAACAGCCACCAGTCCGTGATGCAGTCACCATGACAACAGTTTGGCAGAAGACCCAACCCACTGTCCTGTCCTACTAACCCTAAGTCAGCATCTACTAAAGAGCCTGGTTGTAAGTGCGCAGCGTATGTGCTAGCAGGCAGGGACTCCACAGACACAGCTCCCGAGCCGATTTCAAGATACAGATGCAGACTGTACACGCAGCCATGCTGGGAGTGCTGTGCTCCAGCTGCTGGGCCACGCTCCAAGAGACAGTGGAACAATGCATTGTTCCCTCATTTTTTTCTGTAAGTTACAGAACTATGTGGAGCACACCCAACATGCACATGGCCCTTGAGGACATTTTCACACTCGCTAGCTTTTCTTTGTTAGCAGGTACCTTACGTGATCTCTCAGCATTTCCAAGGCCTGTAAGCATTCAGAGCCTACTTTGAATTCTATTTGTTTTTTCTAACATCTTCTAGTGTGCCAAGTATTTTCTGTGTCACTACAGTTTCATAAATAGAAGCAATTTTTGGTACTTCTGTGTAATCCAGGAATCTATTAATGAAAACTGGTTTTAGTAGATTGTTCCTGATATAAAGCTAAATACATGCTTTAGTAAATGAAATTTTAATTTTAACAAATATGGAATAAAGTTATGTGTTCATGAGACTCAAGATTCCTAAGGTTATTAGAAAACTTATTTATAAAAACATCATATGAAATGTTTGTAAAATTTTCTCTTTAATCATATTACAAACAAATTTTCTATTTTGTGTGTTTATTAGCACATACTTGCTTTACATATATTTACATTCATTGTTGAGTAGGAAAATGAACATAATGCAGCGTAATCCTTTTTTACTTTTTCGCAATCATTAGGTTTTATCTGTCAGCAGTTACCTTAAATGATCTTTCCACAGTTCCAAAGTCTCGAAGCGTTCAGTCTATTTTGCATTCTGTTTGGCTTTCCCCTTTCCCTTCCCTTTCCCCCTCCTTCCTCCACCTCTGTATCCCCTTTCCGTTTACAAAGGACCTGTCTCCCTATTGATCTTAGCTTTTATTTTGCTCTATCAATGTTTTATACTTCAGGTATCTCATCTAAGAGAGACTGTGATATTTAAGTTTG
Source organism: Octodon degus (assembly GCF_000260255.1). Taxonomy (NCBI): domain Eukaryota; kingdom Metazoa; phylum Chordata; class Mammalia; order Rodentia; family Octodontidae; genus Octodon; species Octodon degus. The sequence continues at coordinate 2,362,432 of NW_004524817.1, read as the reverse complement.
TCCATCAGATTTATTTCACTTAACATTATGACCCAAATGCCTACCCGTTTTCCAATAAATTACTCAAAATTATCCCTCTTTATAGCAGAGTAGTAGCTAATTGTGTAGAAGTACCACGTTTGCTTCATCTGCTCATTTGTTGAGGATTTGCATGCTGCTTTCAAGCTTTATGTATGATGAGTTGTGCTGGAATAGACATGGGAATGCGTGGATCCCTGTCGTATGACATCTTTCACTCTTTCGGAAAGGTACTTAGAGAACAGGACAGCTGCATCAAATAGAATTTCTATCTTTAGTTTTTTGAAGCCTCTCCATACTGATCTCCTAGTGGTTGTACTCATTTGTAATCTTGCCCCAAAGATTTTATAGCATTTGTTCTTACTTGATTTCTTGATAATTTCTTATTTCATTCTTTCTGGAGTTCTTCATGATATTGTTTGCATTTGCCCTTCTCTCATGGCCAGTAATGTTTAGCATTTTTCAATTATTTCTTGGCCACAAAATGGGTTTTGTGAAAGAGTGCTAAATTATTATAATGAAAGAGTTTTCAGAGTTTCTCTTAGGAATCAATGAAGAATCTCTTGAAATCAGGTTTGTAGATACGTGAATCTAAGTAATAACTCACGGAACAAAAGTTGGGACTAAGACTAAGAAACACCTCTGCTAGGGAGAAAACTGGGGCAAATCTGGGAACATAAATGAGAATCGACATAAAATCAACAAACAAACAAAAACACAAAAGGTGCATTGGAGGGCTGGCCAGGTAGCTCAGCAGACTAAAGTGCCTACTTAGGCAGAGCGCATCAGCTGGGGTTCAATCCTTGGTATGCCTTGTTGCACTGGCCCTTCCCCCAGGGCACACCAAGATGGCTATTGAAACTAGGCATGGTGGCTCACACCTGTAATCCCAGTGCTTGGGAGGCTGAAAACAGGAGAATCACTACAAGTCAGATCTACTGTAGTGAGACCCTGTAGACCCTGTAGACCCTGTAGACCCTGTCCTAAAAACATCTTTAAAAAGGTGCATTAGAAGGAACTTGAGGAAAATATATATGAACAACTCTGGGCATTCATTTAATGTTGATCTCAGTGTAAGCTAAAGATGTAATGTGATTTCCGGAAAGCTGAGATAATGTTAGTTTATGTTGTAATAGGAGAGCACGTAGAACAAAGAGCAACATGGCTCCTCTTACTCTAGGTTTTCATACCTGTGGCCAAAGCTGAAAGACCGCATTTTTTTAAACACCTAAATGAAGCAAAGTAGTTTAAAGTAGCATGCCTCATACTATAAAGGGTTGGGGATGCCCTGAAAGAAATAACAGCATTTAGTCTGAAAGAGATACAATGTAGTGGATGATCAAAAACTGTCTTTAGGGTTGAAAGTGGCCCTGAAGAATACACAATCCAAACAAAGGACAGGACAATATCAACAACAACAATAATGAAGAGTAGAAAATATAGGTATGGAAATCTTGTCTTACTCTCTGTAGGAACTGTATAATTAATTACTTACCACTGCTGAAGTGCCCAGCAGGTGGCAGTTTGTCCCTGAACTGAGCAAAGGCCAATTGCTGCCCATGGTGTGCACGAACCATCTCCATCTAAATACAGTGCTACAGTGCATCTCTGTAACCAGAGACCTGGACTTTAATCATGGACTACAGTCCATGTTCTTATGAATTCATTGGAGGGTCCATTTGACTTCCAGAAATAGGAAGAAACATCATTGAACTTCTATAGTTAAATAAGCCAGTTAGTGCATCCCATCATAACCCAGTCCTGTTCCTATCAATTGATGTTCATGTTGCCATTGCTTAAGCTAAAGAATTGTAGCTTCCGCCCATCATTTCCTCAGTAACCAGAGCAGCTGCTACAGTAACTAAAATAAACTAAAATCCCTTAAGACATGAATTGCGATCACAGAGCTTGTAAATGCATTTTTTGGTTCACATAATTGAAGTCCAAGACTACAGCAGGCTTTGGCTTTCAAATTATGTGATGGAAATGTGGAATTTACCTTGAGGGGTTCGCAGATGAATGAAGCTTCACAATCACTTCTGCTTGTGTGGAATTTTTACTTCCTGATTTCAGTTTGTAATTACTGCTAGTAATGAATATTTTATCTAAGCACTTTAACAGCATTTCTACTTTATTTTATTTCTGGCCTATTTAGAATACAATATCAATGCTTTTCTTGAATGACGTCAATTTTACTATGCTGGTCTTTGACAGAAAAATTAAAGGCCATGAACAATCTGTATATGGTGTCAAAATTCTATTACAACGATAGGCTTCATGGATTTTTTTTTTTTTGGTACAAGGTCTCATTACACAGTTCAGACTCATAGTGCTCCTCCTGTTTTCAGCCTCCCCAGCAGCTGGGATTACAGGTGTGGCCTCCATGCCCAGACTCCATCACTGGCACAGCACACCAATGGGGCAGGACCAGTGCAGCATGTGATGTCAGGGATCAAACTCCAGTCCCTGCACTTGCCTAAGCAGGTGCTTAGTTCACTGAGCTACCTCGCCAGGCCCTTCGTGGATTTTTTTTAAAGCACAGATGTGTGGAGCACAAGTTCACCTTATGCTATTACTTGATATTTTCTCTCTCTACATTACCTGGAAAGATCAAACTTAAATTTGATGTCACTGTTCCCAAGCACATTCACATGTGTTTGTGTTTTTCTTCACTTCTTTCTTCTCCCTTTGTCCTCTTTTTTTTTTTTCCTTTTTTTCTCCTTCTGACTTCATTTACTTGAGATAGTTGAAGTTATATAGGCAACTTTATTTCTAAACTACTTAAATTTATACTTGCATGCCAATTCCCACTATAAGGGATTTCAAAGTACAAATGGAAACAGAAACAAGTAATTTGCATCTTCTTAACAACTCTCTTTTTGTTTAAATGAGTACTCAAAATTTGAATACCAAATTGTTTATTCCAGGACTACTTAGTGAATTGGCAGAAGAAAAACAATACTTGATAGAAAAGCTGAAAGAATACAAGAAAGGAAAATGTAGGGAGATAAAACTTTAAAAAGGAGCAAATTAGGTCAGAGGGGAAAAAAATGCCTGAAATTTATGCATGGGAAAGTTGTTTTTTAAAAAGGTTGGAGAAAGGAAGATAATTTTTCTGAAATAGAAGAACTAGGAATGCATTTTTAAAAAGATTTAAAATATACAATTAGTAATTCTCAAAGCAAAAATAGCACCAGAAAACAGCATGTACCTAATAAAGCTGCTTAACTGAAATGATTAGTTGTAGAGCATTTGCTGTCTCACACGTCGCCTTTCAGCTCAGCAATAATGCAGGGACCCTGACTCTCTGTGGCCGGGATGGCCTTCCTGCCCTCATTCTGGCCTACTGCATGGGCCGAAAGCTTGCTGTTCTCATCCAAGGAATTGCTGTGATCCCTCCCTGCAGCTTTTTAACTCCTACCTTACTTGTCTTGAAATGGACTCCCTGCACTTACTGCCTAAGGATATTTAATGAGCTTATCATGTAGCCTATAACCATCATATTTGAGAAGGGTCTCATCATTCACAGCAATCTCTAATGTGTGAAATCTAATAAAATTTATAATGCCTTCTTTGCTTTCTAATTTTCCATTTATAAAATTTTCATAAAATCATATAAAAAAGTTAAGACAGGAGTGATGATCCCTATTTCAAAAAGGGTGGGAAAAAAAGGTGGATATAACTCAGTGTTAGAGCATTTGCTTAGCATGTGTAAGGCCCTAGGAACAATAATCCTGTGCTTGTGTGCACGTGTGCATGCACACACACACACACACACACACACACACACACACACACAGAACAGAGGAAAGAGTTGGGTTAAAGCTCAAAGAAGTCAAAAACATATCTAGGTCACTGAGTAAATGTGGGAGGCCAGAGGTTTCTTTCCTGTACAGCAGTGCATAAGAGACATGTATTCGTAGCCTGTGGTAGAAGTGTATGGACTCAGCCCGAGGCAGTGAGGCAGTTTGAGAATATGGGGTCTCCTAGTGGGACACACATGGGCCTCTGCACCTACCCCTTTTACTGAGTTTTTGCGAGCAGCACTCTTCTCAGTACTTTCCCCCTGACTTGGGAAGATTTGGTTTTCTTCTTCTTGATGATTACAAGAACCAATGGCTTTACCATTTAGTACTGAGGGGTAAAGGAAGAATAATTGTCTAAAACAGTGACCTGTGCCCAGCAGGAAGAATTCTCTGAACCTAGTATGGGCGACGACTTCATGGAAAGCCCTTCAGGGATCAGTTACTAATAGTGAGTTATTAATTTGTTCCAAAATTTGGCTAAAACTGATGACTGTCAGAATTTATCAAGAACTTAACTGAGAATTTCACCCTCCAGCATAAACGCTCAGACACCTCCTACATGTCCAGGAGTGGCGTTTTCTCAGTGTTCAGAATGAGTGGCAGTGTAGCTCTGAGGTGGCTGTGGCCTCACTTGCTACAGTGCTTTACTTTGCAATGCGGTTTGTTTTAGTCTCATCTACTATGGGTTATTATGGGATATTTAGCTAACCTTGAAGTGTTTTTGATGCCTGCTTCTACGAACAGTATTTTTGGCCTACAGCTTACAGTAACTATTAAGACTTGCTATAAATTGTGGTCAAAAGATGGGCCAGTTAGTACACATATGAAAAAATAAAACAAATTTCATAATCAAGTAGCAAGAGAAAAACATAAGTTATTGCACTCTGCATCATTACATCCAAAGTAGTTATTCAGAATACAAAATGTTATCATCTATTTCTTTTTGTAAGATTCTTCTTGGTTCACATCCATATTTCTAAGGCAGATATTTACACAGCCTCCCATTCAGAAATTACATACACAGTATGGAATAGCACAGTGCAACATGGTAAATACAGTATAGAACAGTATAATGATCCTAGTATAGTAATGCTACAGAAGAGTCCAACACTCCACTATACAGTAATATAATATTATCAACAGCATTTTTTGACTATTGGAAAGTGGAAATAGGTAATAAAAAACAGACAGTGAAATCTTTTTTCCTATCCAAAGTACTACCTACCAAGTTCAGTCAAAATAATAAAAGGGGGGTATTGAGTTACCACGCAGCATACCAGAGCAGCACCCAGGACTGTGGGCTTCTGACTCAAAATGTGAAGCAGACACCAGGGAAGTGGGCCGTCTGCCATTACCTTTCTTCTGGGGATCCACAGGGCTGCTCTAACCAGCTTTTTATGCTGCTCTGATCAAGTGCTCGGGGACCCCATAACAGAATGGTATTGCTTTTTGTTTTAATATCACCTGGTACCTTTTGTCTACAAAGAAAAATGTTTTCTCCAGAATATTTATCACCTGGTCTTTGGTTTTAATGCTAAGAACTACTAGTCTTGCTCTACTTTTTTCTGACTTTTTTAATTTAGAAAATATTAGGAAAGAAGCAATAATACTAAATTGCAGAATTACAAGGGGAAACCTCCATAGCTAAATTGGACGGTGCTCTTAGGGACAAAGAAATAAGCCACTGATGCAGGGTAAGAACACTGTGTGACAATAGAAGAGCACTGTGTAATTTACTTGACTGGCTACTATGTAGGAGAATAAATTCTACAGTCTTGCCAAAACCTGAGGGAAATGTGAATTGAATAGCAATAAATAACCTTACTGGAAAGAGTTGAATGTGATATATCGAATCCTCTAGCCTTTCTACAGAAAAATTCCCCATTGATTACAATGTCAGACTCAAGTAGATTGAATATGTGGTGATTCTTAATGGGTTTCACAGTGTCCTTTCTGCCCCTATGCCAGTCTTCTCTACTCGAGGTGAAAGGTCAGGTTGAGCCACGTATCCAACTCAGACTTTTCCAGTGTCTTCAGAATCCAGTAAACTCTGTAGCTAATAGTTTTCTCTCTGCATTTTCATTAATATTATTTCACTGCTCAGAAGCCATTTTATATGTTTATTAATATTGTATATGTCATTTGAATTGCTACTATTTGACTAATTTTGTAAAATTACAAGCACTTTAGTGCCTTATCTAACACTTACAGTATTGCTCTGTGACAAGAAAGGACAGAATTTTCCTGCATGTAACAGCGGAGAGCATTCGAACCTAGAGTGCTGTGGGACTTGCCAGCACTAGGTGGTAAGCCAGTGCAGAGCCAGATAACCTGGTTTATACACCTCAAAGCTAATTAATAAGAATTTCACCATATGAATTATTAACATTCACATATGATAGTTTCATTTCTGCTGAAATACCTAGTTCTATCATATTTTTGTTACTGAGCAATGTCATAGACTAATAAAATGTCATTTTCCTCATTTGGGCCATTAAAAACACTTGATTATCTACTTTGCACATTCAGGAAGAAAAAGAAAATTTAAACATAAGATACTGTACCTGGGGGATGGCAGGGTGGTTGGGGATGTCACTGGCACATGTTTGGCTCTCCTTCGTTGTTGGCCATCATGAGAATTAGGTATGTGTCCTTTAACTATATCATTAATGAATTCATTTTTTAGAAAATAAAACATGTACTAACAGATATTTTCACTTATCTTTGGTTTCTACTTACATTTTACAAGGTGGGGCAAAGTCCACAATAAGTATAGAATGTTCTCTCCTCCCCAAAAAATCAAGCATCTCTTTAATTTTCTTAATTCCACATTGAATTTGGCACTTACAACATTATCGCAGGAGTTCTCCTCAAAGGCCGACAGAACACTTCCTGTATCGGCTCTGCTGCCGTGCTGCTAAGTACTGATTCCACCTACTGATTACCATCTGTATTATTCTGTTCCATGCCATAGAGAACAGCATCTCGCCATAACCGGAAATGGCTACACCTGGCCAGCTGGTTGGAGTGGGAAGGCCTTGGACTGTCTCTCCTTTGAAGCCAAAATGATCTTGTTTTGTCAAGGCGACAATCACCAAAAGAGAAACAAAGAAATAAAACTCTACACTTTGACTTCTTTTCCCTTCAAAGGAGCTTTATGCTTAATTAGTTCTTGTCCTCTTTTTAATGTTTTTCAGTGTTTAAGTTTGTCATAACTTTAGTTTCTCTTTCGTAATGACACCAAAGTCCTGCTTGAAATTGTTTTTCAAAACTCCATTAAACAAACAAGTATTTCCCAAAAGTAGTCGTACAGTAGCCTGTCATCACACGTACTCAATTCCAGATCCAGTGACTGTTGCTGTATGGAATCTGATTTAGCTCCAGTGGAGCTGTGTGTCTCTTCTTCTGGAGCCCCAGCCTGGCTACAAAGTGTCTGAATACTCATGTAAAGAAAAAAATGTAATTTGAAACTGTCTCATTGCTATCTGTTTATCAATAAAACTTTGAAAAAAAAAAAAAAAGAAAAGAAAAAAATGTAGCCAAGCTTGGGCAAGCTGGGGGGAGACTTCCCAAGGACCATTTCCTGAATCTTTAGTGTTGGCATTAGAATTCAAGCAGTGTACTTTCTAGTCATTTAAAAGAACAGTGAGCACAAGACACTAAGCTTTAAAAAGTTTAAGAATGTGATATGTCATTTGCTCACAAAAGTAAAACTCAGTGAAAGGACAGGCTGGAAAAGGTCTTTATACACTTTTGTCCACCATTTTCTACCCTAACTCAGGGAAAACAAGAGTCCTTGAGAATGGACCACATGAGAATATAAACCATAATGTTAATTTCCTTAATTAAAATGAATCTTAGGGCTGGCGAGATAGCTCAGTGGACTAAGCACCTGCTTAGGCAAGTGCAGGGATTGGAGTTCAATCCCCAGCACCAAATGCTGTGCTGGCCCAGCCCCCAGGCACACTGAACTGACCGCTGAAACGAGGTGTGGTGGCGCATGACTGTAATCCCAGTGATGGAGAGGCTGAAAATAGGAGGATCGTTACGAGTCCCAGCTGTGTAGTGAAACCCTGTACCAAATACATTTTTTAAAAATTAAAATAATATTTGCCTGGTAAGTGCAAGGGCCTGAGTTCTATCCATGGTTCTACCAAGAAAAGAAAATTAAAATAATAAATAAATAAAAGGATCTCACCAACTAGACTTCACCCTCATACTACCTGAGGATGTATCACAGAAACGTCTGTCTTTCCAGGCTTTCACCCAGTTACATATAATAAAAGCGAATGGTAGACTCAGTTCTGCCCCCGCCCAGTGTGGTCTCTGCTTTTATGTAGCATAGATACATAGTGTGGACCCACATAATCGCAAAGCAGACACCTGACCCGACACCACAGACACGTTGTTTGATGTGTCCAATGCTTTGTGTGCCTAAGAAGCTGCATGCCTTGCCAGCATGCAGGCTGCACTGCAAACCTGCCTCACCACTCTGTGGTTTAGAATGGCTGACAGCCTGGTCCGTTTGAAGTTCCTGAGCTGGACACCTAATTCCCCTAATCCTATTTCCCTATCATACAGTATTTCTTTTTGCTTTTGGCTGCTACCTCCCTCCTTCCTTTCTCAGGTGATCTGATATAGAACAGATCTCTGAACTCTGCAATTTTTTCTGCTCTGTCAAATTTTGAATGGAGAAATAGGTTCATTTACACTTAGTGATGTCATTCAAACAGTAGTTCTCTAGTGGTTCCCCAGGCTGCATAGTGATTTCATACTCTCACGTGGAGGGTGGTGGGATCCAGAGTCAAGACATAAAGAATGCGTGTCTATCAGGTTTCTTTGTGTCTTTCAGTGATGTCTGCATTTATATTCAAGTAAAGAGATCAGGCTTTCAGAAAATCAATCCCTTCAGGTCCTACAGATTTAGTTAATATAGAGATGAAATGTGTAAGTCAGTTCAATTGAAAATAACTGGTTTCTGGGTTATTCATTCAGCCCAAATCGTTCTTCTGAATATGGTTTCCCCCAAAGAAGGCAAACCTTCTATATCTCAATAAATATAACCCTCCCTCTGAAGTATGTACATAAGGCACCTAGTTGGATCTTGCATTTGCTGTTCTGTGTCCTCCCATCAGTTCTTTTCTATGCCCTCACCCTCCTTTTTCTCATCATTCCCTTTATCTCGATCCCTTTCTCATTTGCAAAAGATCTATCTCACTTTTTTCCTATTACCTCTCTTTTATTTTGCTCTATAATTTATACATTTGGTTTCCCATGTGATATTTAAGCTTCTATGGTTTTTTTTACTCAGCATTACAGTCTCAAGGTGCATCTAGTTAAGAAAAGCTTGCTGATTTACATAAAAGAACACCTCTTCAAAGCTGCAACATATTCATCTGTGGAAGAAATTTCATTCTTAACAGTGATATCTATTATCTAAAAATTAGTTGTCTCTTTGAGGTAAGAATAATAATATGTTTATTGAGTACTTATTAGTTGCCTTATGTGCTTATTATTTTAAGGACTATGTACCTATTTCCTTTAGACTTACCATTTAGGCACTCTTATTTTTGTCACTGTTATAGGTAATGAAATAAAGGCACAAAGAAGTTAATAAGAAATTGTTCAGAGTCAGAACCAGGGCTCACAGCAGGCAGAATGATGCTGGGGTTCCCCATCTAAACCCCATTCAACGCTGTCACACATGCTTATTCCACAGCTGCTGTCACCTGGCAGGCACACGAGACTCTGTATTCCATGAGGAGTTTTCTCTAACACTGGTTACATTACACACAGGTCTATCTTGTGACTTAATTCTTCTTCAAATTATTACTACGTCCGAGAAGATTTCCTTGGTGTTTCCTAGTGGAATTACAGTTTTCTTCCTCCAGCATCCTTATCGCTCTGTGTGTGTGTGTGTGTGTGTGTGTGTGTGTGTGTGTGTGCCCATTAGGCCTTCCACCACTGATACTTAAAGGACGAAACAGAAGCAGGGAGTTTTGGTCTGAAGGACGCCACACATTCGTGACTCAAACGAGTCTGCTGAGCTGCTGTGTTGCACAAATGGCCAAACAAGGCTCATCCACTTCATCTGGGCTCAATGAAGACTGCTGCGCTAAAAGCAAGACCGACTCAGGAAACAAAGCATCAGCACCACAGGCACTTCCATGCTACTGTCTAAAAAGGAGGAAGAAATAGGAAAAAAAAAGCTTAGACTATAATAACCTTTTTTGAAAACCATGGAAATAGAAGCTGAGGAAAAAAGTTAATAAAACCATAGTCTGTTTCACAGCTGCTCATGACCCCTACGAGAAATTGTACTAGGCTCTATTTTTCACTGCTGTTGGTATGAGTTATCTCTTCTTGTAACCCAAAGTTAAGAAGTGTGATTTTAGGATGAATTTTCCCAAAACTGTATGGTTCTAAGGTTTTCTAGCAGAGGAATATGTGACCTTCGCTCACCAAGACTGCAGACAGTCCCCTAAAATTTCAAAACGGATTGTGTCTCCTACTCCTGGGTGTTGGTTTTCTAATTGACACATCAAAATTACAAAACAGTAGCTCTTGGACTTTAGTTTTGAATGAATCACTATTCATATTCTTTACAAAATCCTAGGTGGAAGAAGTGGCATTTAAAAAAAAAGTCTAGGCCAGGAAAAGTGGATCACACCCTACTTAGACTCAGCATTATATTATATTCTTGCCACTTATTGTCACCATGGTGTGAGGGAAAGCGCTAAGCTCCCTAGGAGACAATTCCCTTATCTATAGAATGGGACAGTGTTAATGTTTGTTCTCACTGTTACCTGCAGGATAAAGTGCATTCATGTAGATCAAGTACTTAGAATAATGTCTGGCCGAGAATATTTGTAATCATCATCAAGCTATTTAGAAATCCATATGCATATATTAAACCTCAGTAATTGATTTCAAAATTGTGATAATTCTGTGCTCTAAACTCATTGAATGTGACAAAAATAACTCTATGAAAAGGTTATTCAAGTTTTTAAACCCTTGCCCAAAATAGTACTCATTGTGTTGCTCATTCTACATATTATTTCTTATGCAATTGCTACATGACAATTTCCAGTCTGAAGTTAGTACTACAAAACATTTCCTCTCTTGACCAGATAATTGTTTCTTTCAGATGTTGAAAATCAAAAGCCATTTTTTGCTTTTGGCACACGTTTGCCCACACAGTTGAAGTCTGAGACTTTAATAAGACCCTGAAATTTAAGCACGTGTGTTCCCAAGATATATGTGCTTTTGTCATCAAGTGAGACGGCTACATTTTGCTTATAGAAATAAAGCTTTCTGATTAGGAGACATAACTCAGTCATGATCCCTGGAGCTTACAGGGGTGGCAGAGCTGTCGCCGTCTTTGTTACTGGTTGTGGGTGCTGGAGCGTCCTTCTAGAGGTGGCTTCTTCTTCTGTCCTGAGCAAGGAAATGATAATGATGAGTATAGAGTTTAGTGAGATTTTACATTTAGTAAAGGCATGAAAAGAAAAGAAATGTGCTCTGCAGAGCAAGTGTGAGCCGATTAAAAGCCAAAAAGTAAGTACACTCTATAGGAGGAATACAGACAACTGCGAAAGAAATACCCCAGCAGACACATGAAAGTGGCGGCGGTCTTGCATCCGCTCCACTCCACAGGCTGATGCCGGGTCTCGGCCATCCTATCAGGGACCTGCTTGAGTTCTCAGAAAAGGACTGAAGAGAGCACTCTCTGCCTGGCTCCACGCACCGACCTTCGGGAACTGTTCTGCACTCTCTGGTCACACCTGCTTCCCCGGCCAGTGGGCCCACCTTTATGCCCTGCCTCAATTGGGCCGAGTCCAAAGAGGTCCCCAAAGCAAATAATGGGACAGGTTACAGGTTCTAGGACTTGAAACACAGAAAAAAAGCATTTTCAGGATATGTCTATAAGGGGTAGAAAGAAGTTTATTATGCAAAATTTGAAAGTCTACCCTCAAGAAGGTCCTCCAGGGAGTAGCATACTGTAGTCTAGAGCTTGAGATATTTATATGTGAGGGAGCGGGGTCTGTGGAATTTGTAAATTTACAGGAAATTCCCTTTTGATTTATAGGAGTAAAGGATGCCCCCCAACAGAAAGATAATGCCCACTTTTAAAAGTGAAAAACATCGGCCCAGTCTCTGTTTTTTAAAAAGATGCTTTGTCTAAAACATTCCTTGAACTCTTCTCAACCTATTCCTATATTTTAAAATCAGGTCTCTCTCCTTTACCATCCAAGCTAATTTATGGACTTATAGTATTGTTAAGGGGTTTCAGGGTGTGATGGGCTGGAAGAAAAGAATCATAAACAAGCCTAGGGATTGCAGAGATGGATGCCTGTGGGCAATTTTGATTATGTCCTGAAGTGACTGTTTTCTTAAAGGTACAATTTTTTTTTTCAGTTTTTATTTTTCATTACAACATGTTTGCAGTACATGATTACGTTCTTTGCAGGGAGTTAGTGTGCATACACAGTGCGTCTTAATTCCTCTTGCCATCCTCTTCTCTTTCCCTTCCTATCCCTCGTGTTCTCATGGGATTTGTTTCTAAAGTTGTCCTTCCTTGCCCCTAATGTGACTTTTATTTGAGGACAAATAACAATTGTCTGTAGCTACATGTTCAAGTATTTTTCTAATAAAGCAAGGGTTCTTGTTTCTTACATTTTCTCTTCAGGCAGAGTAGAAAATCTAATTGTATAGTACTATGTATTACTAGAAAATAGGGTAGAATTGAGTAAAAATAATGAACAATTCTAAATATTTTTTTATTTTATAGTAACTGTTAGTTTGTGAGTGAAAATAATGTAGGGGAGAGAAGGAAAACGAGAACATACAGTGCGTGGATTATGCATTTTGCATAACTTTTCATAACAGGGAAGATTGTCACTATGTATGCAATACGATCCTTTTGTGAGTCCCTGTTTTTCTTTGTCTCATATTCTCTACATTTAATGTTATTAGGCCGCCATTAAGTCTGGACCAAGGGCATCTGTCAACAGTTGAAGTCATTTTCTCTTTGACCACAGCTGCAGTTTGAGATCCATGATGACCCCATACTCGAAGGGCACAATCAAGTGACCTTCACCATCCCAAGAATCTATTCAAAGAACTAATATAAATGGTAAATGGAAGTCACACAGATGGCAGTATCAGCCCCAGAGAGCTCTTTGGCATTGGCAGAGACCAACACTCTGATTTTATCTAGATGGCTCGTGGGTGCCTGCAACATGTCTTCACAATGTGAGGGTCCAGGACTCTAAAGAGTTCCATGTATAGCTTTGAATTAAAATGTCAAAGAGTGTTTAATACCTTATATCGTACTTGGAGACATGGCATAGAATCGATCCAGTGACTGCTTAATTGGCAGACATATTTTCTCCTTAGAAGACTGAATGGAATTACACTGGACGATGATTCTTTTGCTGGGTTAGAGGATATTTGTTAGAAACCTTCTAAGTTCCTAGCACAGCATCCTGTGGAGGACGCCTTAGGACATAAGTTAGTCCTGGTATGGTAACCACCTTCCTTCCAAACCAAGTGTGAAATAGCTGAGCTGAAAGAAAAAGACTTCTTTATAGCACACACCAGAGAGGCCAAAAAGCACAGAGTGGAGGATAAAGCAGCAAATATCTTAAGCTGGACCAGATATAATCATAGAAACCAGGTTAGCAAACCTAAAGTGCTGGATTCTAAAACCAACAGTGGGCAGAGTCCAGAAGTAACCCAGCTTCTGCCCAAGGACTCCCAGAGGCTCCGGAGATAGCCAGGGTGAGGATCTCTGGGATTGAGAGGTGAGTGTGAGTGAAATAAATAACAGGAAGATTGACGGGGACCAGCTAGGCACCTGCCAGACACCCACACTCATTCAAGCAGCTGGGAAACTGAAGTTCTATTTGGGATTAGGGAGAAACAGATGGTCAGCAGACATGTGGGTAAAAGAGAGAATGAGGGAAACACATTGAAAATGAATGCAAGAGTTTGTTCATCTATAGATTGTTAAGAGCCTCAGCTTTCTTACCTATTGCACTGCAATAGGGTTTCTCCTGGGAGGAAATCCACTGAGTCTTTGCTGAGGCATGGTCTTCAGCCCTAGATGAAAAGCTTGAGATCATAGAGTCTGGAAAGCAGTGGCTTTCCAGATCAGCCTAGAGTGGAGGACACAGGTGACTCTTCATGCACACATAGCAACGTCACTCAGCAGCATGGGTCAGCATGTTTCAGGAATGGAATGCATCTAATTTAACAGACAAAGCTAGTGACTTGTTACAGGCAATATGAGTGAGGGGCATAGATAAGATTCTTTTCCACAGGAAAAGAATATGCTGTACAAGAGCCACATTTAGAAAGCAAAACAAAAACAAAAATAGATGTGGAAATTAAAGTTGTAAGAGTGGATGTGAAAAATTAACTGAAAGTGAAGTTGGGGTCTTTTCTCAGCAGATATAGCAAAGTGATAATGAGAGAGAAAATAGGAGAGATTTTTAAAATTATTCCAAAGGTCCTACTTCCAAATAATAAGTATTCCCCAGTATAAGAAATTTTTGGGCTGGGGAGGTGGCTCAGTAGAATAAGTACTTCCCTGGCAAGTGCAAGGGTCTGAGTTCAATCCCTGGTTCTGCAAAAAAAGAAAAAAGAAAGAATTTTTTTTCAGTATTGGGGATTGAATTTAGGCCCTTGTGCTTGCCACGGCAGCACTTATTCTACTGAGCTATCTCCCCAGCCCCAAGAAAATGTTTTTAAATGGAAAGGAAAATATAAGTTTTCCAA
>NW_004524817.1:2321576-2346901 GCF_000260255.1 Octodon degus | reverse complement strand
TATTCTCTCTCAAGGGTCTCACAATTCTTTTAAACTATGTTTTGCCCAGTTTCAAACAGCACTTACATATTTTGTAGGTATTTTGTTATAAGAACACCCAACTTGTCAGGGCCAATTTCTGTAGTAGGAAGGTTTCTCCAGAGGAACAGAACCAGTTGGAGATTTTACACACACACACACACACACACACACACACACACACACACACACACACACACACTTTCCTGAGGAAAGATTACCTATGACTCCAAAAGTCTGTATTTGCAAAAAATAAATATTGCTCTTACACTGCTTGTGTCAGGGCTTCTTGACATGTCAGTCCCAGCTGCAGCGGCCAAGTCCACAGCATTCTGCATTCCTGGTGCACATCAGAAAGTCGCATACTCTGCCGTCAACAGGATTCACCACCACAACAATACCAGTGTGACACAAGGGTAAAGAACAAGGCCGTTGTTACCAAAGAGACTGCTGTTGGCTTTATTTTTCTCCCTGTGCAAATATTTCTGATTTTAAGATTCAACTGGAAAGTTTCTAGCAATGCTTGTTATGTGCCAAGGAATAGTTTGCCTTCATGTTCACGGAACAGCCCATATGCTAATCCCGTGGCTCACTCTCTACCTGGATCAGCGATTCTCAAGGTCACGCGCATGGTAATAACATAGAGATGTGATGCTGGTAGGCAGCTACATTAGGCCTCATGGTATCTTTGGAAAATGTCAGCTCTGTATGATTTCACAGACTCAAAATGATTTTAAAATGTTCCATGTAAATTCCACGATGTTCTCTGTATCACGTGGTAGAAAGACAGAGTCATCTCTGTGTCCCAAGTCTGTGTTTGCTTCCGATCATGAGGTGGCCAAGATGGAAATCCTGAAAAGATCAAGCAACCTGTGAAGGATTATTGCTGGAAAAGTCTTTCCTTGCACAGAATAACTTAGCTACAGAGAATTTCAACAGTTCTTCAAATTCAATACACATTTGGCCTAGCTATGCATATTTGACCTCTAAGTTGTTGAGATGAAAACATTACATGAAGCAAACAGGCAGCAAAGAGTTATTCTAGCAAGCATGCTGGTGACTCATGCAGCTGAAGCACAGAAATTTGGGATATATTTGGTTGTTACCTTCTGGGTAGATTAGTTCACAGCAACACTTACGAGGGACTGAATCGTATCCCCCAAAACTACTATGTTGAGGCCTTACTCCCCAAATATAACTATATTTGGAGATATAAGGAGATAATTAAGGTTAAATGAAGACATAATAACAGAGCCTTAATGTGATAAATTGATGATTTCTTAAAAGAAAGAGCAAGGTGTAGTGATATATATATTTGTAATCCCAGCACTCAGGAGGCTGAGGCAGGAGGATAGCCACAAATTCCAAGTCAACCTGGGCTACTTAGTGAAACCTTGTCCACCCAAAATGCATAAATAGTAAAAATAAAGAGGAAGAAACATCTCTGTCTTTGAGGACACACCCGAGTAAAGCCACATGAGCACACAGTAAGTAGATCAGCATTTGAAGTCCAGGAAAAGAGCCTGACGGGGCTTGGTCTTCCAAACCTCCAGCACCTTGAAAAGGTAAACGCATGTGTTTCAGTCACTGCATCTGCAGCCTTCTCTTCTAGCAGCCTAATCAGACTGGAACACCAGAAACTGTGCTGAGGGGACTGCAGGGCCAATGCGAAGCTTGGTCACGTGCGGTGCGCAGTCCCCAAGGCCAGAGGCAGGGCAGGACTTACTTTGGAACTGGGCCAGAATCCAAGGCAACTCTGGAGCTGCAAGTGAAGCCTGGCTCCTCCTCACTGGGATCAAACCTGTGTTCAGCACATTTAGACTTTGAAATTTTATTTTATTTTATTTTATTTATTTATTCATATTTAGTATGGGGTCTACAGGGTCTCACTACATTGATTAGACTCCTAGTGATCCTCCTGTTTTCAGCCTCCCAAGTGCTGGGACTATAGGTGCGCACCACCACGCCCAGTCTCAATTGCCTTCCCAGCATGCCCCGGGGGTGAGGCCAGTGCTGCAGGCCCAGGGATGGAACCCCGGCCACTGCACTCTCCCTAAGCAGGTGCTTTAATCCAGTGAGCTATTTGGCCGGCCCTAGGCTTTGGAAATTTTAAAAATTACCTTTTTCTCCTAACTTCTGAAAGTTGCAAGATTTTATTTCGTCATTTCACTCCCTTACCCTAACTTGAATACTACTAACCCATAAATGGAGCCTTTACTACAGAGCTCTTATGAAGAATAGCAGATTAAATGATGAGCGTTTGACACATGTGAACATCTCAATGAACCTGTAACTATGATAGCTGCCAGAGTTAGAAAAATTGGGATCGGAAGTGCGTTCCTTTTTCAGATCCCAAATATTTACTGCACACTTCCTGTCTGCCAGGTGAGGGTGCAGCTGTGAAGCACAGAACCATGAGCAGATGGGGCGGCACTGGGGAGGGAAGCTGCCTTCCTGGGGTTTGCAGTCTGCAGTGAAGTGGCCATGGGAAGCAGCCAGAGGCGGCAGCCTCGCGACTATGGCTGCGGCCAGAAAGGGCCTGTTCTGCCCAGGGCATACAGCTCCTGGGGCGGAGGGGCCAACTGTTTGAGAAAAAATACAAAGAATCACATACTATGAAAATTATTGCCCTGTTGTATATGGTAACTGTTACTTCTTTCTCAAAAACTCGAGACTGACTCATTTTGTACAACTTATTGTCTAACTTCCTGTCTTCTCTCCCATCTTGAAAAGGACAAAACTTCAGTACTAAGGACTGAATCTAAGGCCTTGCATTGAGCTACATCTCAAGTCCTCCCCGTTTTTGTAGCAGCACTGACGTACAGTCCTCCTGCCTCAGCCTCCCAGAGTGCAGGAATTACCATCGTATGCCATCGCACCCAGCTTGCTCTTTTACTATTTGTGGAAGCTCTGGGAGCCTTCGAATGCTGGTGTGTACGTGTGGCCTGCTTTTCCTTGTCACCATTCATTTTTGCCTCTTGATTCAGAATGCAAGCTGAAATAGTAAATCCATACTTCATAAATAATTGGAGAGATTTTGCTTCACTTTGTCGCCATTTACCTTGCTATCTGTGGCATCTGTCATTCTTTTGTTACCCATATGCAGGGCTGATTGGTAAATGGATATAGTAAATGGCTATGGTTATGACTAATAAATAATTTTCACATCTAAGAATCCATTCTCCAAAAGATGTTTTTACAAGGACTGTTTGGTAAAATAGTTTGTTCTTGTGTTGCTTTGGAAATATGCCTTATTTTCTTTTATTACTTTCAGGCAAGCTGTGTTCATTCCCATAAAATTCAAAATCAAAACAGCTAAGGAAAGCACTGGTGTCAGCTGTCTATCATTGCATATTTAAGTAAAAGAAAGAAAATTAAGTATCTTTGCAAAGCATCAAACAATAAGTAAATGTGGTACATAAATAACAACTGGAAACAATACTGAAAGAAAACTGGATATAGTCCAAATTTTTTCACATTTAAACAAATTTTGTATGTCTTTTCTTCCCATATAAATGCACTGCTCTGGGCTAGCTATAGAGAAGTGTTGTTATTTCAGCAATTTTCCTTCACTGAAAAAGTATGGTTTTATAGTTTGTCGCTTTTAGTGGCATATATAAATTTAAAGCGCCAAACAAATAGAGCCTTTAAAATAGCAAACAGACCCTTAAAAATATAAATTATTTTATAACCAGAACACCTCTCACAGGCCGGAGGCCTTTCTTTGTAAGATAAATTCTAGAAACACATTCCAAAGTAAAGCTCTCAGTGTTCCTTTTTATTTTTGTGAAACCAATAAAATGCTGACAAAGGGTGCTGCAATGTGCCATAGTAGTTCAGAAGGACAATGTCACTAACAAATTTTTTTTAATTTATTTATTCATTTATTTATTTTTGACGTTTAGGTGTTGCTAGCCTTAGCTGCACTGTCATAGAATACGGTGCTTTGCGTGGGCAGCAGGGTGGTTCGATCCGTCTACTCTAGGCCTACTTGAATATTACTACACTTTTTAAGTTGTCACACCCGTAGGAATGAGGCATGGCTCTGATGCTGTTTCACTCTGTTACTGTAAGTCTAAGTTGGAAATGTAAGAAACTCAAAGGGAAAGTGTGGCCATGAGGATGCGGGTTTCCACTGCCGGTTGTTTCAGATGTCATTCTTTTCACATGTCACTGCCGTTTTGAAACAGACTGGCCCCTTTGAGTCTGGCTGTCAAACTTAGTGACGGACTAGGCAGGTAGGGCCCTATGGGCTAGGGATGGGATAGGGAAACGCAGGGCAAGTGAAAGGACTGGGGCTGGGGTGGAAGTGAGCCCGTGCAAAGGCCTGAAAATGGAAGAGGACAGGGAGGCTTCCACGGAACGGCAGAGTGCAGCAGGCCTTGAGAGCAGAACTTGCAGCTGTGACTGCACAATAGGACCGCCTGGGAGCCCGCCACCTCCTGGGGGTGGTGGCAGGTAAGACCACAGAAAAGAACTGGTATATAGGACATAAAGTAGATTTATGACCCACCGCCTTTCTCAGTGCTTAAAAAGAAAACTACACATGTTCAAAAACTATACCTTTGCACCTTTTAGGGAGTGGCATGGGTGATGGAGTAGACTGTTTTATCGTGCACCCCAAGCAGGCATTCAGTAGACGCTGCTCCTAGACCGCCTGAGCGTCAGGCCTCCGCGGTGGTGGCTGTGGGGCCGTGCCCACGCCTGCCCGTGAGCGAGCGGGACGAACGCGGCTCCGTGTGTGAGCGCAAGACTCTTTCAAAGGTGTTCTTTGGGTTCTGATTAAGGATTAAAAATAAAACCTGTGGGTTTCTGCAAATGGTGCCAGTGGCTTTTGCTTACAAGGTATCCATTTATATTTTTGACAGCATTTGTTTATCTTTTTGAAAAAACCCCTTCATTCAAGGATCACATTGCAACTATGGATTATGTATGTATAATTTGGTAGATGATAGACGTTTGAAATTACAGTGACGGGTATTTTCACATTGTTTCTGCTGATCTGACAAAAAAAAAAAAAAAAAGCATATGACCAGAAAAGAGTTTGGAGAACCCAAATTCCTCAGAATCAATTTGAAGCACTCTTTTGAAAAGTGTATTGCTCTAAAGAAGCATTTTAGAAAGGGATAGAGGGTGGAAGAAGGTTCTTGAGATACAAATGCAGTTCAGTAAAATAAGTTTATTTTATCCATGGAAAATATATGTACTGTACTTTAATATAGTCATTGTTAATATTGGTCCTGAAATTGTTTTCTGCTATTATACACATGGCTGCCCCAGGAAGCCTAAAATAGAGCCAGGACAAATAATTTCATTGTGTCCTGGCACAATATTTTAATATATTTTGAAATAAGAGTTTGCTTAAGAGTCATAGAAATAAGTCTTGAAGGCTGAAGACTGAAAGCACAAAGAACAAATCTGTTTTGTACGGCGTGGCTCATCCATGCCAGGACTAATCTGGAGAATGAGGAGTAGCTGTGTTACGTAATTTATGAGCGACTCAGGCTTGTTCGGGCATCACTTGTGCTGTGCTGAAGGGTGGCCTTCCATTAATGCGTCGCACTGTCCACCTTGACTTAAGAAAAGTGCTGCTGAGGCAACTTTGAAAAATAAGAGCTTGAATTCTGTCCTCGCGCGTGGCTGCTTCCTTCTCTCCGGGTCTTTCTCACACCCTCTTCTCTGTTCCACCCACCCTTCTCCTCTGCCAAAGATATTTGTGAAACAAGCAGTCAGGCCTGTTCTGATGGCATTTTGGTATTTTAAATAAATGCCAGCCATCCTTCAAGGCTGGCCAGGGAGGTCAGCTCAGATCCAATTCCCTGACTTTGCCCTGCTCACCACGTCATTGTCCGTGGCTGCTTGGGTGCGTGTAAGGGCCTCTCAAGAGTGCAGCGATTGCCGTCCCTCCTGGGCCCTCGCAGCATTCATAAGGCGCTGTGTTCTCCAGTCCCCTTTTCCTGACCCACTAACAGGCACTGCTTTCCGATTTCCTCCTTTTCCAGTGCAGCCTTCCCCTAAAGGTTCTCAGCAGCACCACAGACAGCAGGAGCTTAGTGATGAGGTGTACCATGTTGGTCTCCAGAAGTCCTTCCTGCCTCTTTTCTGCCCATCCTTGCTGCTTCTGTTAGAAGTCTGCATTTTAAACTCAGAGCTGCAGGTGACTTTCTCAAGTTGACATCTGTCAGTGCCTGTGTCTTGTGCCTTCCACTTCTTTTAGTAGCGAGAGGTGGTAGCATGTGAAAGCTCTTAAACCAAAATGGGAGACTTATTCCAGCCAAATAAAATAACTAAATGAGAAGTTTAACACACATCAACTCAAATAATCATTTTATAGATGTAGTTTCACTTACCAGTTTATATTTTTTACTCAAAGGGGAGAAAAAAATCACAAAAGCTTTTGTCATTTTTGAACTTCTTTTAAGTGGTTTATCAGTTATTGGTTGCATTCAGGACCTCATCCATGCTAGGCAAGCTTTCTGCAACTGGGCTAAGCCCCGTGCCCCTCCTTGGTCTCCTTAACAAAGTGTCTGAAGGCTCTATGGAGCCCAGGAACAGGGCTGTGTGGCAGAGATGCTGTAGAAACAAGTAAATCACAGCTTGTGCCTCATGGTACCCACGGACTACAGCAGACCAAGAACCAATCACATCGCAGTACAAGGACAGGGTAGTAAGGTGTTAGAGAAAGAACACCTAGCAAAAGAAAGGACAGTACAGTGCTCCTGAGAGCAAGTGACAGCCGGCCGAGATCAAGAAGAAGAGGAATCAGCCAGGCTAAATGTGTTCGTGATGGGGCCAGGAAGAAAGGACCTGGCGCATCCAGGGACACGAGGAGGCTCTGCGTGGATGAGTGACGAGGAGCAGAGGGCACGAGGGCAGGATGTGCGCCTCGGGGTGCCCTGGCAGGGCCTGCCGGGAGCGCAGGTGAGGATGCGGGCGGCTCGGAGCGCGTGGGTCTGAGGTCTCAGCGGGTGCCGCAGTGAGGTCGGTGGTACAGACAGCCTGCAAGGACAACAAGTAAAGCTTTTAACTTGCAAATTTATGAGTTAGTAATTAGATTTAATTTAAAACATATCTGAATTTCTTCAGTTTCAAGATAGTTTATTAGAAATTTCTTTATGGTTACAGTAAGATACTTCAAAGTATTTTATTGAAGAGTTGACTTTTCATATTCTAATAATGCCTTAATTTCTGTGTACTTTTTCCACTATAAGTGGAGATAATTAAAAATGTTGTGGCTCAACATGAAGGATTACAAAGTAGAAAACAGACTAGAGCACCACGTTAAAAGTCAACTCCATGAAGTTTAATTCCCCATGCTTGTCAGAAGTTGTTAAAACATCGCTTGCCTTTTTGGAATATAAAATATAGGCAGACATATACCAGTATATCAAAAAATGACACTCTGTCAAAGAGGACTTTCATGGAAGAATGTTCTGAATAAAATGTTTTCTTTTAGAAGCACTCAACCTGTTTAACATTCCAAAGCAAACACAAAGAACACAAAACGCCTGAGCTCACAGCCAGTCATGACAGTCAGTTTCATTTACCTTTTAACTACCGCTTTTATATTCCGAAATTTATCCCCCCCAAAATTATCAATTTTATTCTGTGATAATGCTGGTTTGAAATAAAAGAAAAGCACCTCTGACGCCTCAAAATGGATTCTTTTTCGACTTACCAGCACTTCTAACAGTATAATGATGACATGGTTGCCTCTGTCTACAGTTCGACTCTGTATAGTTATATTCCCTTATCTGTTAGAAAGTCTGGCCATGGCTGGCTGCATTTCATGTTATTGCAGATGAAATACAGAATTAAAGTCTCCAAATAGTTCCTCAAGAAACACCCCCACTGGATCATTTTCAAATTTTTCAGTCTATGGCAAGATGGCAGCCAGAAAAGAATGAGAAGACAGACGGTATTTAAAGCCTTGGCAAGATTAATAAATTTTCCATTTATGTATAAAAGACTCGAGTTTATCTTCTTGATAGTTGAGTAGTACTCTATTGTATAAAAATGCTACATCTTTTTATCCATTCCTAGGGTTGATGGGCATTTGGGTTGTTTCCAGGATTCAGCTATTACAAATTGTGTTGGTATAAACATGGGTGAACCCTGTGTGTTCACATGGGTGAAACTCACTATGGCATGTTTTTAATTCTTCTGAGAAAATAACCAGAACAGCAATATGTGGTTGAAACAGGATTCCTAATCCTAGTTTGTTTTGTTTTTTTAGGAATCTCCACAATGATTTCCACTAGAGACCATACTCATAAGTGAAATAAATCAGACTCACATGTGTACACACCATATTGTCTCCCTAATGTAAGGAGCTGAAAAAGTAAATAAGATCCAAAAGGTACAACAGACATTGTGAAAGGAAAAGAAATTATTTAAAAAGAAAGAGCAACTGGGATGGGGGAAAGGAGAAAAGAAGGAAGAATTTTTTTAAAATCTCTTATCTATCTATACAGAAGATAGCTAAGATAATTGTACTACTGATTTCTATTAATCCTTTGAAAGGAGCAGTTACATTCCTTGAACAGTTTTTCGTGCCAATAACTTGTAACCTGAGCAAATACTTTAAAGATAACAATATACAGTACAATAACCATTGTTAATTTCATATTTTTAAAAACCTGGCCTGGAGAGATAGTTCAGTGGTCTGAGTTCCTGCCTAGCAAGCTCAAGGACCTGGGTTTGAGCCCCAGTACCACATGCCATGCCAGCCTCTGGTGCCAAGCCAGCCACCAAAACTCGGCATGGTGTGCATATCTGTAATCCCAGCACTGGGAAAGCTGAGACAGAAAGATCATTACGAGTCTGAGCTGTGTAGAAAGACCCTGTACCAAATAAGTAAATAAAAGATTAATAATAATCTTAATATAATAATAATAAAAGCCTAACATTGGATGTACCTGTACATTGACCTTATCTTAAGCCTCAAATGATTCCTCTCTGCAATGAGTGCTTTCCAGTGGTCCCAATCTTCTGAACTTTTTGAAAATATCCAGAGTTTGGCTAATGGATAATGGTTGCTATGTTAAATCAAAAATCAGTAGACAGACTCCAGCCAGTGTGCAGGCCCAGCATGTGAGTGGGGCTGCCTGGGGCCTGCCAGATCCTCATTCCAGCCAGCACCCTGGCCAAGCATGTATGTGGAACTTCCTGCAGCAGACAGGCCCAGTGTAGAACCCTGTGGCAGAACTCCCTGCAAAGAGGCTAGAGGCAAGACCCACCCAGCTGATCCAGGAGCAGAACATCTTGTGAGAGTGGCACAGTGAGTTCACTTTCAAGAACTGCAGCAGGAAGAAATGGAGCACAGCAGCCAGACCCAAGCCACACCCACCTGGACAAGTCTGAATTTGGTTGATCTAGACTTGGTGCTAAGGTAATAACTGCCCCAAAGCTCTACACCAAAGGTCAGAAGACAGTGCTATACAAAATGACAAAGGGAAGGAGCAAAATGCATTCTCAGAACCCGAGCCCACCCAGAATAAATGCAGAAGACAATAACATAGAAGAAATTGGAAATTACACACCTGAAATCTCTGAAATAATAGCATCTGAAGTAAAGAAACAACTGCAGAAAGGTATAGAGAAAGTCAGATCAGAAATAATCTCTGAAGTAAAAAAAGAAATGATAACTATAATGAAAAAACTACTAAGTGCTTTTAAAGAAGACACTGATAAAAAAATAGAGGAGAATATAGGAATGATAGAATCCTTGAATGAGCAATATAGAAGAGAAATAGAATGTATGTAGCAGATCCAAAGTGATATACAGGAAATTAAAACCTCAATCACACACTGGCAAAAACATTTGAATGAAAGTGAAAACAGACTTTCAGACCTTAAAGACACCATTGCAGTTAGTGAAAAGGTAAGAAAAGATCTCTTAAGAACAACTAGGATGCAGGAAAAAGTAATTCAACATCTGCAAGACAATGCAAAGATGAACAATGTAAGACTAATAGACATCAATGAAAAAGAAGGAGTCAATACAAATAGTATAAAAAGAATATGGGCAGAAGTAATAGCAGAAAACTTCAAAAATATGGGGGGCGGATCTGACATTCAGTAACTGAAGCATATAGAACTCCAAATAACATCAACCCAATTAAAGCCATACCCAGATATATAGTAATCATGATCCCAGAAATTCAGAATGGGAACAGTATACTGAAAGCCACTAGAGAAAAGAAACAGATCACATTTAAAAGAAAATCCATTAAAATAATGGCAGATTTCTCTTCACAAACCATCATGTCAAGAAGAGCATGGAACAAAGTACTTCAAGTCTTGCAAGAAAACAAATTCCAATCCAGACTGATATACCCTGCAAAATTCTCTTTTAAGTTTAATGGAGAAGTGAAATACTTCCATGACAAACAACAACTAAAGAATTTTATGATGATAAAGCCAAGCCTACACAGACTACTAAAAGATATTCTAGAGAGGGATCAAAATGACCACAACTCCATGAATGAGAATGGAAAGAACCCACCAAATAGGGCAAACAACTAAACATAGGGGAAAACAGGTATATAATAGCAGTCTTTCTATTATTCTTTTGTATACAGCAGCAAAATATTTCCATCAGCATGCTCTACAAATGGACTTCTCCTGCACTCAATGGGTCGTGATTCTGTCCCAGTCTACAGGGTAGATATTAAGAAAATAGCAGTAGCTCAGTCCCACAGGCGACACCCGGCTACCAGTAAGCATCATGGATACTGTCCATGTCTGCTACATACTAGAATTTTGTGCAGTATCCTATCCCAAACTATTAGAAGTGCTGGTAATATATTTGCCGTTCCAGTATTATTATGTTTTATTTTTAGTAATTCTTTACTATCATGAAAGCTTTTTCTTAGTTGATATTTTTGTATATATTAACCTAATCAAATACTATGTGAGTACTCTGAATTGATCACAGATTCATACATATGATACACTACATTCTAACATCTTAGTTGGACTCACAATTTAATCTTAATTTTTCAATATTATTTTGAAATATTTAATTTAATTTTGAACTAATTAATATTTAATTAATTTTCAGAATGTTGTTTAATTTTAATTTTTGTTTTATGATTTATACAGTTTCTTTGACTTACAATCTACTTGTAAGACGTGGTATGATATTTTCTCCTAGTATAAGTTTTAAAAAGTATATTTCCATTTTCCATTGACTTTATATTAGTTCTTCCTTGCCTTTAACACACACACACACACACACGAAAAAATATGTAGATAACTTGACATAAGATTGATACTGTTTTGGGGAAATCATCAATGACCTTTTAAATAGGTTCATCCAAAATAATTATATTTTACATAGTCCTACATAACTGCCATTTTGAGAGCATTCTTTATCCAGGACAATCCAGCAACTTCTCTTGCCTTCTGGATTATGCTCTTTGTTATTTTCTATATGCTACATCTGGAGGTATTAGAATATTTCAAGTTTGTAAACTGAAAAAAATTTAGTTTTCAAAGATATGTTTGTTAACTGTAAAATTTAATGAGAACAGATCTTTTTTTCAATCCTTTGAATAAATAAGTCTAGTTTCTTACCCACTTGCTCTTTTTTTTTTTTCTAATGTGGAATAAAATGCTATTTAATTTCGGTCTTCCATAGCTAATGTTTTTTCTATAAACTTCAATGATTTTTTTCTTTACAATTAGTTTGGACAATTTCATTTTTGTGTATCTTGGTATGATTTTATTCATATTTCTTGTGCAAAAGTTTCATTTTTCTTGAAAATGCAGTTCTAAAATTTACTATTCAGAAATTTTTTTAAAAGCCTATATTTATCTTATGTAATTGGATTATAATTATATCTGAAATTGTACATAAATTTCAAAAATTTCTACTCAATGTCAAAAAAAAAAAATCAGTAGACAGTTGGTGCTGATCCCAATAGTGTCTCCTCTGAATAGGAGGTTATTTGTACTTACCAGCCATGATCTTTGCAGAGAATGAATCCAGTTCTCGGTCTTTGATCATGACTGCATTTTTATTGGTACATGTTGCAATACATAATGATCTTGCTTTCTTTTGCTTTGTATTTATATTTTGTATTTCACATATAAGGGGAACCATGAAAACTCTTGAGGATTGGGAGAATAACCAAAAGAAACAGAAACACATCGCAGCTGAGATGCCCTACTGTTTAAAGTTACCTGGAAGACACATAAGGGGATGGTGTGGGAAGGAGGGAAATACTCCATTGTGGCTTTACTCATCCACTGATTCTCATTTTGTAGCTTGCTCTCAATAAATACCTAAAGGTTTAAACATCTTCAAATGCCGGAAAGAGGTGCACAAAATTTCAGATGATGGCAGAGAATGGGAAGAACAAATGTCTCCATGGAGCATACAAAGCCTAAGCTCTAACAAAGTATTAAAATTTTGTCTTTCCTGATATGAGAGGACAATAGGAAGGAGCTACAGATTTTAGCTACTAATGGTCAAACCAAATCTCTTACTTTTTCCTGTTAATTGACTCACACTGATACTGCCCAGGAGTACCTTTCCTGTTGCCATGGTGGTGGAGGTAGTATCCGAAGACTTGGGAGCCATTGTGAACATCTCACAGCAGAGAGTATGAGCTGGAGGTGGGGCACAGTGTGCCGCCGAGCTCAGGGCTTTGAATGCCTCCTCCATCACTTCCTAATTGTGTGAGCCTACCTAAGTGCTTAGCTTCTGTAATCCCCATACCATTAATCTATAAAATGGGTCTAATGCCACCTCCTTGGGTAGTTAGTTCAGTGCTTCATAAACATTCTGTACCTAATAGTTAGAGTCAGTTACGAATAGACAAATGTGCATTGTTCAGTACTTTAGCCCACTAAGCACTCTAAGGACTAACATTTCTCAGAGAAGCAGGAAACCCCTTCCAGATAATTCTGCTACAACCCAGGCCTTTTTTTCTCCTGAGGCAGGTGCTACCAGGTGGGACTTGAACATTCAGATCCTCCTGCCAGTCTCCAAGTATTTAATTCAATGCTTCGTAAACATGCACCACCATTCCGCATTGTCTCCTTAGACTTTATAACAAGGAAAAGCTGTTCTGTCCTGCCTTGCACTCTTCGTTCCCATGTATGCAGGCCATGCTGTTTATTTAAATGCAAGTTAAAGTCAACAATTGCCCTTGTTACAGTTGTTAATCTGAGTCAGGAGAAATCTTATGACACTGATTGTCACACACTTATGAATCACTTGCTAAAACTAGCAGTTTCTCCTAAATGTAATAAGGCCAAAATTAATTTCTAAAACTTAGATCCCTTTAAAATTTAAACAATCACATCCCTAGTTATAGAGTGTTATTGCCTAAAAGGCTGAAGCACATACCCTAGTGCAGAGAAAAATGGCAAGGAAAGGTCCATAGTTGATTCTACTGCTCATCAGCTATACCAGAGGCCGTGGGTCATAACTGGTGTCAACAGCTCCCTCCGCCCACGAGCGAAGCCAACAGAAGATGCAAATTGATCCTTTTTTTTCTAATATTAAAATTTCACAGCCCTTTTTGAACTATTTCTTAAATTAATTTCAAAATGAATGAAGCAGTAACATTGAACTTTAGCTAACTATGTTTAAATTAAATATAAGCATTTAAAATAACCATTTTAATTAAATACAAGGCTCAGGCAACTAATCATTAAAAGTGGAATTGCTACCTTAAGATTTATCATTATGAAATGACTTGTACCACATTTCTAATGAGCTCTTCCCTCTACTGAAATGAAAGGCTAAATGTTTTCCTCCGGAGTGGCAGCTGGTGGAGCCAACCATTGTTTGTGTCTTGGTTGTCAATTTGATATTGAGTCAGAGCAAAAGAAAAAGTCAGTCTTACCACAGTCTTTTAGATCCAAGCCTGACTACACTATTTCCTCATTCTCGGCCTCAACCACCTTCACATATTTTAGTTCTAAAAACAACTTAATAAAAACCTCAGTAGCTGAAATACCATTTGGTATTGCAAGGGACTATGGGTATGTTTTGTAAAATAGCTATATATTTTAAGTGTAACTATTATTTAGCATCAAGCCTGACAGTGTTTTCATATTAGGTGAGTACAAGCTTTGATTAAAGTTTTCTGAAATCTGCCCTAAAATGGTTTCTTTTCTAAGCAATTGCTGTTACCACCCACTTTCTACTCTCAACTGCTTATCAGAGCAGCTGATAACACAGAGGAGCATCCACTCAGGGCTTAGAGGCACTGGCGTTTGTTCTGATCCTCCCTGTGTTGCAGAATTAGTACCATGGCTAAGAATCTGAAAGAGAATAGGGCCTCTTCCAGCTGAGAGAAGCTGCAGATTTAGAGGTAGGTTGGCTTGTTTTGTTACTTGAACTAAATACCTGCAATTACTGGTTGTCACCGTTTTTTTCTGTTGTAAAAACAGAACTAATTGGAGGCACTACCCTTCAGGGTGAGCTCCGCTGCCTAATGACTGTTGAGTGCCCTCTTGAGTTTAGCATTTTAATTATTCATAATTATCGTGATTTCTGTTTATTTGGGGACTTTGCAAACAATTCTAGCTTATCAAGCAAATTGAGAAGCAGAGTAGCTGGGCTTTGTTTTGTATTAGGGTCACAGGCTGTGTCTACACCAAGTTCTCATAAGCAAAAAAGCCGGTTTTCTAGCTACTGTGTGGACATGGTGACAGGTGTTGTGTCCTGAGATAACTAGATTCACTTGTTTCTTTTCTAGAATCTTAGCAATATTAGGGCTGTGGATTGAAGAAATCACAAGGACTCTAATGGAATGATTATAAATAATTTTAAAAAATATGTTCATCAGAGAACAGATACATTATATTCTACCAGACAAGCATACAATTTTTTAGACCTTTTCCCTTTCTTGAAAGAGGTCATATATATGAGAATATGAGAGAGAGAGAGAGAGAGAGAGAGAGAGAGAGAGAGAGAGAGAGAGAGCTTGCTTTGCACCCCAAATATATTTACATTCAACAGATTCCAGTGAAAGATGGATTTCTAGATCATTTGTGTTTGGTTTTTTTGAACATATATTAGTGACAATGATGTATTCAGTTTCTAAAATCTATTTAAATGTCACATACACCATTAATAGTAGTCTGAAACAGTAATTTAGTAGTGTTTTTTAAAAAGAGTTTAGCACCATGATATGTTTTCAGCTTTCCCATATCTTCCTCATTTCATCCTTACAACACAACAGTTGAGCTTTAGATTCAAGGGTGTACTCTTCAGCTCGAGAGTCAGTCAGGCCTCCCACTAGTGTGTGTTCAGTTCAGGAGTAGCAGCAACTGCTTAGTGTAGTCGCGTGGCATCCAAGATGACCATGATTAGTATTGGTGTTTACGTGTGTCCGGGAGAAGATCTGGAGAGATACCACAAGTACACTTAAGGCAAGTCTGTTCAGCCCCTCCTACCTAAACATCTCGGCAGCCAGAGACGAAACAAATTGCTGCTGTAAGAACAACATGCAGGTGCATGTGTCCACTCCAGCTGCCAAGCCCACCCCTGGTGGGAACTAGCACTTCTGTGTTCTAAGGTTCTGTGCCGAGGTGATTTCTGGTCTCCGCCTTGCAAAGGACTTCATGTGCATGAAAGCAAACCCGTAGCATACTTGTTCCAAATAGGTGTTTAAATGAGCTACTATGGAGAAGAAAAATGAAAAGACTAATTGGGAAATCACTTTGCTTCCAGGTGCAGCCCCACGGGCCTCCCGGCAAAGAATAAGCCAAAAGGACAACCCAAAGGTGAGGAGAGGTCATGGAATGTTCACCAACGGATACTCACCACCGGGATAACTGAAAGGGGTCTGAATGTAGGTAAGTGTGGAGGGCATCGGGGTGCCCATGCCTCTTACTCTCTGACTTTTCTTGCTTCTTCCCCCACTCCTGCCATCTGTCTCATCAGCCTTTGGAAAACATGGGTTGGCACCACGAGGCCTCCTGTGTATGCATAAGCCACATTGAAACCCCAAGGGCCTCTAGCAGGTGGCCTCCCCCTCTCCTGGGCTTTTAAATCATTCTGCAAAACAAATGAGAATGTCCCACTCTCATCCCAGTACGCCCATACTGAGATAAATTTCTTCTGTCTTTTTGGTTCCCATTATGTGAAATAACTTTCCAAACTGCTCTGTGGACATCCATCTCGCTCTGTCAGCCTCCTTGGATTAAACACTGAGCAGATCCATGACACAGGGTCATGGGTGTGGGTGGATGGCCATGGGACGTGGCCTTGGGCATCATCTGTGGCCCTTCTTCCAGTCCTCAAAGCAATTTGGGTTTTGGCAGCTGGGAAGCAGAGCAAGGTAACAGTGCCAAACTGCTTTGCTCCTGCATGTCCCCCTCACATTTTTCTGCCTTAGAACCAGATAATCATGGACTGAAAATGTGACCCAACTGGTCCTTTCCTCCTCCTGTGTGCTGTGTGTGTTGGGCATGGTGTCCACAGAGGGACAGCCGAGTAACTCCTTGCAAGTCTTTTAGTGCTCTTCATCCTCCAAAGCCCAAGTCAAGTTCCACCTCCACTACACAGTCATGCTGGTCTCCCTTTCTTCCATACTTCTCTATATTTTATAATAATTCCTTTTTTTCTGGCATTTGCCAAAGTCTGTTGCTTTTTATCTATTTATGTGTATGTCCTATCTTTTCAGCGTAGCAACTATATACTTTGGGAAAAGGCAGGGTCTAGTATATATCAGCATCTGCACATCACGTCTGTGTATACCACAGTCTGGGGATGGGGCCAGGCTTGTAACAGCGCAGTGATGGATTAAGGCAACACAGGCAAGAGGTCAAGAGCATATGCGCTGGAGCCATGCTGCCTGAGTCTGAATTCTCACTCGGTCTTTAGCTGGGTCACCTTGTCAGGGTTTTGTTAAAAGTTCTGTGCCTTAATCCCTCTTCTCTGAAATGAAGATGAGTGATGCTGTCCATGTCAATGGGTCAGTGTCAGTGTGGAGGCTAAGTAAGTTAGTAGATTTAAAGGAGCTCAGAGTCCAATACATATTAGGTACTCAAAACTGTTATAGGAATGCTCCATCTCGGCTTCCGTAATCTATCATAGGAAATAAAAGGCATGATCTTCATTCTCCAGACGGGAACACTGTGTCCCTAATGGGTCAGATCACTGTCTGAAAATGTGAAAAGTGGTGGAATCCGGACCGAAATGTCTGACCAGAAGCCTAGATTGATTGTATCAGTCTGAACATTGGCTCTAACACAGATGCCTAGTGATAAATTCTTACTAATAATTTCACTAATAATAATAATTTTCATTAATTTTACTTCTATGTATGTAGTTTTGAATTCAATTATGCTAAATATTTTAAAGGTTTCACCTTTTAAAAATATTTTAAATGTAAAATTATTGCTTTTTTGTGGTTTAATTCAAATGAGATGGAATCAAAGCCTTTACTCACTTGTTTTTATTTTATTTATTTATTTTTTTTATTTAGAGCTTAAAATCCTGTTCAGTTTTACTGAGAAAGTGGGTGCTGTCATGGCAATTCTACCCTTCGACATTTTGCCACCAAGGAGGCACCATAACAGAAACACAGCAGGAGCACGCAACCTACTCGCACTGTTCACACTAGCTCCACTACTAGTTGGGCTTCTGTGCTGCGTGTTGTAGTGCAGGGCTGTGTTACTGCCTACAAAAATAGCACATTAAGATTTGATGAACTATGTCACTTACTAGTGTATTATGAAATTGATATTGGAGTCATTATTTTATCATTGTATCCTATTTAAAATTATTTTTGAGAATTTGCAAAGAATTCCGTGAAATGCAGCCAGCACATGCACCTGGAAGTCCTGCTACTGCTAGGAAGTCAGCCACAAGCTGTACAGCTTACAGTGATCCCTGAGCATGCCTTCTTCGTTTTTGCATCAGCACCACACGGCACCGTGATGGACACGGCCGAAGTGACTGGGGAGATTCAGTTTTGCCACTCTACTGGTACTTGGAGTATGTTGTATCTTCTCAGCCCCTGACCAAATTACAAAGTGACTTCCTAGACCCCTAAGGGAGGCATCACCAAGAGTTGGAGTGGGCAAGGCCTTAACTTGTTGGCCACTTAACTTTGTTCTATATTTTAACACATGGCATCATTTAGTCATCAACATAAGCCTACCAAGTAGGCATTGTTCCCCCCAATACCAATAGTGAAACTCAAGTTCACATAAAACAAATGACACAATTATCTTGGAGTACAGTGAGCCCTGGACTCAGAGACCTGAGAGGGTACTGTGGTCTGACTCTAACTCCAACTGATTTCAGGCAAAGCATAGGACCTTTTCATGTTTCAGCTTCTTCATCTTGAGAAGACCAATATAGCTGATGGGTAAAATGGCTTTGAAATGATCAAAGCTATCAGAAACATAAAAATCATAGCTGTGAGTCTGTAAGTATAAACCCTGAAACATTCTCAAATGCTTTGAAACTCCCAGCCAGTGATGGGAAGAAGATAGAAGCAATAAAAAGAAACAAAGACCAAAAGTATAAAAAAAATGCCTGGGTAGAGATGCTGGAAACAAGTCTAGAAAAGCTTATTCTAGGGCTAGTGAGATAATTCAGCTGACTAAAGCTCCTACTTAGGAAAGCTTACACAAGCACAGGGACCATGGTTCAATCCCCAGCACCACATGCTGCACCTGCCCTGTTCCTAAGCACCCTGAGCCAACCACCAAGACTGGACATGGTGGCACATGCCTGTAATCCTGTGCTGGGGAAGCTGAAAGTGGGAGGATCACTATGAGTCTGAGCTGCATAGTGAAACCCTGCAGCAACCAATTACATACATAAATAGATAGAGAAAAAAAAAAAGGAAGAACTTTTCTCGATAGCCTAATACTGATGCTAATCCACTGTTTATCAATTTTCAGTCACCAAGCAGAAGATACCCTTAAATATAATGTTTTGTGCTTTAAAATTAAAATATACTGGTCATAATCACTGAACCAAGAAGCAGACATAGAACCTAACATTGGAAATTGCCACTGTTGCCTATGGAGCCTTATGCCTTGTGTGAACTGCTTGCATGAACAATCTCAGAGCACTGAAAGTAATGTCACCCTCAAACAAATCGGTGGATTTTATATTTCATGTGTAGTCCATGCTCTGAATCCTGAAACACCTTGGGGGCCTCAGTAGGATCCAGCCTGCTGCTTCTTGGTCCTGTCCTTCCAGCCATCTTTCAAAAGGATTGATGGTGCTTCAGGTTGTAGCCAATGTCTGCCTTTGACCTTGTGGATGTTGAAGGGAAATAAATGTATTTGATGAGTTATTAAACACATGCTTCAGTTATTGTGATAGTAAAAACAGCTCAATCTTGTAAAACTGCGAGGCTCTCCCTGATTCTTAGCACTTGATTGCATCCTTACTTAGTTTACATAATTCATCCTTAATCTCAGCATATGTCCTAGTGCATTTATTTAGATTTAAGAAAGTTTCCCATGTTTGTTCCTACTTCTCTGTGTGATATGATAAGTTTCAGGTACCACCTACTAGGTGTTTTTTTAAACTATACTTTAGCTAGAACAAGAACAGGTTATTTACCTGATAGTTTAAACAGTATTCTACAACTCAGAGAGAAATTAGCAAACCACTTCTACTTGTTCTTCGGCAAAGACTACCCAGAGGAGGTATTTGCCTCCAAGATCTACTGCTCAAATGAAGAATCTGTGACATACTGTTCATTTTGATCTGGCCAATTCCAACTGTCAAGTATTTCTAAAAATATAGGCCTGTGACAGCAGCATATTTGCAGTTTTTAAAATAAAGGCCTTAGAATTTGCGGTTTATCATCATTTTTAATTAAGGACTTTGAAGGTACAATGGGGTACAAGGATAATGATTTAAGGAAAACAGCATCAAATGGCTAAGTTTGGGTATGTTTTAGGGAGTATATTCCTCAGTAACAAAGTTGTTTTGTGAACTATGAGTCAATATGCAAATAGTATCTGTAAAAATATTTGTTTCTTCAAAGTAGTGAAACATAATAGTGAAACACTCTCTCATCTCCTCTTGGTATCGATATTCAATGACTGTAATTTCTACCATTTAAGAAGTGCTCCTGTATGCCACACATTTTTAAATGTATTATTCTTAGTCATCAGAGGATTCCTGCTGGGAGATTTTTATTATGTTATATGTCTGAGAAAACTGAGACTCAGATAGGTTAGTGAACAGACTGGCAAGGTAGGAAGTGGTAGAGCCACAAATAAAATCCTGATTCGTTTAGGCCCCAGTCCTCATGCCTTATAATTTTGGGGGAGGTCAGGTGGTAATAGATGAAAAAGAAGCACTCTCAAAATAAAAACAGTACTAATAGCTACCCTTTGTTAATGTGCCAGGTGGTGGGCCAGGTGCCCGAAAAGATTTTAATTCATCATCATAGTAATCAGCTTAAAAGAGTTCATTCATTACAGGTTTTTCAGATGAATTATGTTTTAGTACTATTCCCTTTTGCCTTATGAAGAATTTAGGATTCTAAGGCTTTCAGTTATTTATGTACAGTTGCACACCTAGTAAGGAGAGGAATGGAGTTGGCCGACTTGGGTCTTGTTGAGTTCTAAAATCTAGTTCTTTCTAGTTTTGAATCATATAGGTCAAAATATATGGCTGATTTATAAAAACTCTGGACTACATAATATTTATCCTTTTTCTCCTAAGTTATTCTTGAAGTGACATGCTTTATTCAGAAATTAAAGGAGGTTTGATAGTAAGGAACTTTTAGAAAGTTATCCTAACATTTAATTGATGTATTCTATCACTGCCCAGGTGTGCATCCAAGTCAAATTTTACCTTTAAACTCAGTATACTCAGCTTGTGTCTCCGTCTGATCAAAGGTTCACTAAGAACAAAATAATGCAAAGAAATTTATTAAACTCAGGAAAACTGCCTCACATTCATAAATTTCTGTTTTGAAGTACCACAAGTTACAAATACAACTGAAGAACTTTCGTGCTGATCTTACAAGTAGCCTAGACCAGCCCTTTCCACTCATTCATTAAACAAATGCTCATTGATTGGCAGCATTTCCATACCTCCATGCAAGGGCCATTGGCAAACAATTACAACTGAAAAATCCCCATCCTCTAAGAGCTTTACAGGTTAATTAGAGAGAAAAGACAGAGTAAACATTAAGCCACCAAAAGTACGTAATATTATAAATTCCGTGTAATACCAAACAAATACACACAAACAAAAAGAGAGCTTCATTTTCCTCGCTGTAACCACTATGAGATGAAATGGTACAACAGGCCTCACAGAAGAAAAGCAACTCCAGCCTAGGCAGAAAGCGTGGAGGGCACTGGCCGGGCAAGCTCTTGTGGAGGTTGGGAGGCAACAGAAGCATGTATTGTCCTAACGATTTGTGCAGGGACCCTGGAGAAGACAGACTGAAAGGGTGAGGCCAGACGACCAAAGCCTCTGAGGCCAGCTAAAGATTCTGGCCTTTGGCCTCCAAGTGATGGGGAGCCATTGAAAAATTTGGAGTGGGAAAGTGGCATAATTAAAATAGTGCTTTAAAAAAGATTAATTTGGCAGGACTAGGCAGGATGGATTGGTGCAAGGATAAGAGAGAAAAGAAACTGCTGCAATAACTCAGGAATAAGGTGATGAGGTTCTGGACAGAAGTGACAGTGGGAGCAGAAGGAAAGAAATAAATGTGAGAGACAGCACAAAGAAAGACGCAGGAGAAGCTGATGACCAGACAGGGGAGAGGAAAACACAAAACGCACTGGCTTTAAATTCTGCTCAGGAACTTTTGCAGTTCACAAAGCAGAGTTCACGCAGCATTGCCCATAATAGTCAGGGTCTGAGATGCCACTGGATTCACAGAAGCTCTTGCTTCTACTTAATGCATCATTTCTTTTGGCAAAATCTACAGTAAACTACATTTCAAGAGAAAATAAATGCTCTAATAAAACTGGCTGAGACAGTCATTTTGGCTTTATGTTATAATCATCATAATAATAACTAGCAGTAATGTCTGCAGCTACAGAAGGATGCACAGATAGATGAGGGAAGAAGACTCAGCTCAGCAGCCTTTCGTTCTTCTCCACAATTCTAGCTTCTTAGTTGTTAAATTGACTTAAGAACTGTGAGTTGATTAAGTGTAGATTGAGATTATTTTACAAACACACAGATAATGATTCTTTAGTGATTGGAAAATTTTTGTAATGTCGGTGCCCCAAGATTAACTCATTTGTCTTCCAAATTTCATTGTATAGTAATTATTTTTCTCATACAGATGAAAAAAAAAAAATGAAGCTGTAGAGGAAGTGAGTTCATGGTTTACCACACCTAGTGTGAGAATTCAGGAAACTATGGCTGCACCGTGAGCCTAGGGGACTACATGGGCAAAGCCAGCTCCAAAAGCAAGCGGTGCTACTTCAGTTGTTTATATTTAGCCAAAATATTGAGTATTGGGCAAAGTGTGATCCTCTCCCTATGTGCACGTGCGTACACACACACACACACACACACACACACACACACACACACACACCGTTGCATGACACTATGATATATGTTATCATTTACTTCAGAAAGCAAGTGTCATTTTAGTATTACTTAGAGGCTGTTTTTAATGCATCAGGCATAACATATTGTGGCTTCTAATATTAATTCGCTCCTCACTTAGCATTGTTAAAAATATTTATGATCCAGAATCGAGCAAACTGTACTGTTACCCATTTTCCCCAGCTTTGATCTAAAAGCCTTCTTCAGCTGTTTTCTAGGGAGGAATGTTGTCAAAGTTTGATGGTAATTTATGTTGTCAGTCCATTAAGTTGATTTTATGGCATCCAACACAACTATTGTCCATTTATGAGAAACCTGAGGAGCGGTCTGGGTCTCCGTGAAGGCCGCATGCTACCTGCCCTTGCGCGCCACTGACCTTGAGGGGAGTTGACTTTGGTAATTTACAGCAAACACCATCTAGGAAGATCCATTTGCAAGATTCACTGTCATTTAGTGCTAAATGATCATTGCTGAGTCCAGAGACAATCGGAGCTCCTGACAGAGCAATCCCATAAAAAATATTGCCTACCCACCCAGGTGTCCTTTCCAATTATCTCGAGTAGAAATTAATACTTTTAAAAGCTGCTAGTTTTTGAAAGGTTATTACAATTTATTCCAGCAGTTTCTTTTGCACATTATGATGAATTAGTTTATTACACCATTATTTTCCACGTCAGCTTTTTAGAAGATTGAACCCTAATGTCGAAACATTAGTATGAATGGCAAACACACTATTTTACAGCTCGGTAATATATTTCTGTGAGAAAAAAATGTGCTCGGTTTTTAATAACAGGTAATTTTATGTTTATGTTCCCTAATGCTGTTGTCAGCTATTATTTATTTCTGTTTGGTAAGAACTGGAGAACTTTCTTTTAAAATGTTAATGGTGGCTTAGACAGATTTTAGAGTCAGAGTAAGAATATATTACCTAAAAGTAGAAATTATGAATTGGAATTGTTTTTCCCTAAAAGCTAATACTTTCTAACATTTCCTTGACACCAATTTGATATAATGTAGTTACTTCCAGGGAGAATAATGCTTCTGTTTCAATATTTTTACTGAATGTAATGGAGGAGGGAAGGTTTTAAAATTCATTTTCTAAGTCTTGATGACTTTCTAGACTTTGAAAAATGACTTCTTGGGCTGGGGAGATAGCTTGGTGACCTAAGTGACTGCCTGGCAAGCACAAGGACCCCAGCTCGATCCACAGTACAACATGCCACGCCAACCCTGGAGCTGTACCAGCCACCAAAACTGGGCATGGTGGCACACATCTGTGACCCAGCACTGTAGAGGCTGAGACAGGAGGATTACTGTGAGTCTGAACTGCATAGCAAGACCCTGTATCAAATATATAAATAAATACATAAATAAATGTTTTAAAAAAATTAAAATAAAATAAAAATGATTAGTCGCTTTATGCATGATTTCTAAGTATTCAATGATCTAAATGTATTTTATATAACATTATTAGAACTTTGATGGAAATTTCTTTTTCTTTAGATGTTATTCTGTTACACATCTATTAAGATAATAAGAAAGCGTAGGTAATTTCCTATTTAACTATGTATAAAAACATTCATTCTACTTCCATGTGACCAAGACTGATTAGACATATTCTAAGGAGTAGCATTATAGTATATTTATTCATGTGACAGCTGTTTAGAGTGCCAATTATGTGCCAGGCTTTATACAACTGTGTGGAGTCAAAACATGTGCAGAGCAACATTTTAAACATTCAGGCTTTTAATTTCTATTGCAATTGTTGTTCCTCAGTTTTGTTTTGTTTTGTTTTGTATTTTAGGGGAAGGGTCTAACTAGGAGATCAGACTCTTAACGATCCACTCGTTTACAGCCTCCCAAGAGCTGGGATTACAGGCATTCCCCACCATGCCTAGTCTCAATTGCCATCTCAGTGTGCCCTATGGGCGGGGCCTGCAAGGCAAGCACAGGGATCCAACCCCTGAGCCTGCTTGCAGGTGCTTTAATCTGCTGAGCTATTTGGCCAGCCCTCTTTTTTTTTTTTTGTAATGCAACCCTACAAAATTCTGGATCTTCTGTAAACTGAGTTAATAAGAAAATTAAGGAGAATGTTACATGCTTTGTGTTTCGCACCTGCCTTCCAGTAAGTGCTTACCAAAAGAAATCTTATTTCTTGTTTTCTTGTCACACACACATTTATTGGTTGTGCTAATGTTTTCAATGTTGAAGTGTCTGTTTTCATTGAGGTGACTGAAGTAGATATCAATTCTATCAAAATTATGTTTTAAAACATTCCATACATTTTCTCATTGTGTTGATAAATAGTTGATAATGTATTCTAATGATAATATGAATGCCAGTGTTTGGCTTTTGAGGGGCTGCAAATAATTTTTTTATTGAAACAGATTATACATACATAAAATTGCATACATCAGAAGTATGTACAGCAGACTTTCACAGCCCAGTGTAGCTCCTGGGTCAAGACAGAAATCCTCCTCTAGGATGCACTTCCCAGCCTGACTGCCCTCCCTCGGTTTATGACATCACAGGTTAGGTTAGGTATATTTCACACTTTATTCTTTTTTTTTTTCAGAACCAGGGATTGAACTCAAGCTCTTGCTCTTGCCAGGCAAGCACTTAATCTACTGAGCTATCTCCCCGGCCCCCTATATTTTGCCCTTTGGATTAACAAAATCATGGTTCACTTGCTAGGATAATTTTGGGATTCATCCACATAGTTGTATGTTGTACTTCGTTCTCAATGCTGCATAATACCTTCCATTATTTTTTTCCATAA
>NW_004524817.1:2309356-2320416 GCF_000260255.1 Octodon degus | reverse complement strand
ACCCCCTTCATTTTGAACAATTGTCTACCTGAGAGACAGCACAGCAGCAACTGGCATGTCATGACAAGCAACCCGTATTCAGAAGACCAGAATGACAGGCACTCCAAGCATGAAACTACTATTACAGATTACCATCTTCAGTGCAGTTGCTTATGCTGCATCTGTTCCTAAGAGTGGGCTAGCTGGGCCACAGGATAAATACAGTTTGACTTTCATGGACATAACCAGACAACTTTTAGGAATTCTGGTACTGTCGTACAGTGACCACTCATTTTTCTTTGGACTTGAAGCTTAAACATAATTAGGAGGACTGAGTAAAACCTTGAAGGCTTCTCTTCATTCCTGGAGTTTGGTAATTCAGTGCTTGTTTACAGTGAAAACACGAGCATAGGTTGCAACAAAAGGCAGATAATGAGAATCTTCTATTTGGTTTTCCATTGTATTTCTGTATTTGCATTTGCATTTAGATCTGACTGTTAATGAACCTGAGCAATCATATTTTATGCTAAATAATGAAATTACAGTATTTGATGCTGAAAAGCTTTGATGTTTTCCCCAATCATATGTACCTACATAATATTTTTTCATCAGCTAGTAGAAAAAACTAGCCAAATACAAAATGAACCCTTTCTTTAATGTTTCTAGTTATTTTTAAGAATAGAATAGAGATCATTTATATACATCTCTCAGTATGTTTTTATTTAACACACATATCAATTTTGTTGAATGGTTTTTCATGGCCTTTGGGGATTGCTTGCATTGAGGTTTGCCAGTTGGGTTTAACCAAATTGTTCAGCTTTATGTTCTTATTTGTTATATAGAAAAAAGTCCTAATTCTCAAGTGAAACCTACAAATGATAAAAACATAAAACAAATGTTGAGTGGTATTTTTTTAAATTTCAAGATGGATGTTCTTCCAGCTTCTGACTATAGACAATAAAGATGCTGCTGTTCATAGTAAATGGACAGACAGACTTGCTTTAAAGGTGATTGCAACTCAACAACTATGTGCTTGCTATATATAGTGAATACAGTCATGTTGGGGAGTTGGTATAATGACGTATCACATCTGAGTTTCTCACCTCCCGTTTGCCCTCCCCCCTCCTCCTCCCTCTCTCTACAGATCCCCTTCCCATCTACAGAGGGTCAGCATTCCTATTTTCTGTTGTTTTGTTTTTGAGGCAGTTTCACTATGCAGTTCAGGCTGACCTCATGCTGGTGGTCATGCTGCTGCCTCAGCTTCCTGAGTGCTGGAGTCCCAGGCATGCTTCACCAGGCCTTGGCCACTTGCCTCTTTCTTCCCTTTAAATTAGCTATGCTTTGGGCTTCTCGAAAAAAGAATTCACACTCTATTTAACTTTCTGTGACAGCTAGATTTAATTCTTTCTTCCTTTTGTTTTTCCACCAATATTAGGCAGGTAAGTAGGCAAGACACAGGGATTCTTGAGGCTGGCCAATCTACAGGTGGCTACAGTGCTGTGGGCCCCACCACACGAAGGCGCAGACACCTCGCGCTTACACAGGAGGGCCTCCTGACAGACCGATATGGAGAAGAAACATCACTCAGATGAAGATTTTTAAGAAAGCTAGTATAAAGTAGAGATTAGAATTGGAAAAAGAAAAGGAAACATATCAAGATGAAGAAGCTAGTGCTCAAGAGACAAGCAGTGATCGCAGGCCATTAAAGCCTTGTAGAATGAACTTCCAATTTTTTAATTTATTTGCTACCAGGTCTCACTATGCAGCTCAGACTTGTAGTGATCCTCCTGTTTCCAGCCTCCCCAGCACTGGGATTGCAGGCACGCACCACCACACATGGACATGGTAGTTGGCTCAGAGCGCCTGGGAGAAGGGACACCATACATGGCGTGTGGTGCCAGGATTGAACCTTAACTAAGGAGGTGTTCAGTCCACTGAGCTATTTTGCTGGCCCTTATACTTTGAAGTTTTATCAGAATCACTAGAAATAATTGAATGGTTTTATTATTTATTAAGTTATGTATGTATCATACAATGT
The DNA here is from genome assembly GCF_000260255.1 of Octodon degus. Taxonomy (NCBI): domain Eukaryota; kingdom Metazoa; phylum Chordata; class Mammalia; order Rodentia; family Octodontidae; genus Octodon; species Octodon degus. The sequence continues at coordinate 2,318,399 of NW_004524817.1, read as the reverse complement.
GATGTTTCCATATATGTCTTACATTGTGAAATAGTTAAATCAAACTCTTGACGATATATAATATACTTTTATTAGCTATTGTTTCTATGTTACATAAAGGTCTCCTGAAATTACTTATTCTATCTAACTGGAAATTTGTACTTTTTAACTGCCATTTCCCCCTCCCACCATTCTGTTCTCTGGAAAGACACTGAGCAGATTTAAAAAAAAAAATTATTAATACATGTTTGCAGTACATAATGTTTTCACTCATGGTGATAAGTTGGTGCATGTATATAACAAATCTCAGTTGTTTTTTTTCCCTTTCCCTTCCACTTCTCTTTTTTTGCCAACATCAGTTTATTTATTTAATAAGTCCTTGTAAAGTTAATTATTATACATACAGACTAACAGCTAGACTAGCAGGCATATATCACAGAAGACAATTATACTAAACATACTCTCCATGATGAGTTGTAGTAACTTTTTTCTCTCTTGTTTTTCCTATTATATATCTTTTATTCTGCACTGCATGTTAAATTTCTGGTGTCCGATTTGTATCACTTAATGTTATGGTCCCAGAATGCACACATTTTCCTACAAATGACTCAAATTTAGCTTTCTTTGGGGCAGAGTAGTACTCTATGTGTATAATTGTGTTCTGTTTATTCAGTCTTCTATTGAGGTCATTTAGACCACTTCCAAGATTCAGCTATTATGCCTTGTGCTGCTGTAAACATGAGTGTGCATTCCTCGCTGTGGGAGAATGTCTCTAACTTTTAGGAAGACATTTAGAAGGGGAAAATCTGAGTCAAATGGAATTTCTATTTTTATTTTTTGAGGAATCTCCACACTGATTTCCCAAGTGGTTGTACCAGTTACACTCACACCAATAATGAAGAAGTGTTCCTTCCCCCCACACACAGCCTCTCCACCATTTGTTATTGGTTGATTTCTTGATGAAAAGCCATTCTGGGTGAAGTGAAATCTCAGCATTGCTTTAGTTTCCATTTCTTCAATATTCAGCGATGCTGAATATTTTTTCATATATTTATTCACCATCTGTACTTCTGAGAAGGGCCTATTTATTTCAGGTGCCCATCTTTCAATGCAGTCTTTAAATTTGGGAAGGGTCTAATTCTTTTTAGTTCTTTACATATTCTAGAAAGTAGTCCTTTGTCAGGACAGTACTGGCAAAAATGTTGTCCATGCTGTAGACTGTCCCTTCTGTTAGTGGTTCTGTTAATGGTTTCCTTGGCTGTGCAGAAGCTTTTTAATTTAGTATGATCCCCTTTGTTGATTCTTGTGTTATTTCTTTTGCAGCTTGAATTCTATTCAGAAAGTCTTAGCCTACACCTATGTGTTCAAGAGCTTTCTCTCTTTTGTCTTCTTCAGATTGTTTTGAGATTTAGATCTTTGATTCCTTTTTATTTTTGTCAGCACATGGTGAGAGATATGGGTCTATGTTCAGTCTTCTGCGTGTGAAAAGCCAACTTCTTCCCAGCACTTTCTGCTGAAGAGACTGTCTTTTCCCCAGCACAAGTATTTGTCAAAACTAAAGGAGCTGGGTATGCCTGGAGTTATGTCTGCATCCTCTGTTGTGTTCCATGGATTCACAAGTCTTTTTTAAAGTCACTATCCTTTTGTAATATAACTTACGGTCCAGGATTGTAGTACCTCCTTCTTTGCTTTTGTTGCCCAAAATTGCTTTTGCTTCTCCAATTCTCTTCTCATTCCAAGTATTTGAATGTCTTGATTAAATTTGTATGTTAAAAAAATCACTGTTGGGGCAAGATGGAGGATGAATTGGATGGAAAGAAGACAAGAGGCAAGAAGAAGTTAGGCCGGGTGATGCTCTCAGGTAGAGGTCATCAGTGGCCTGAATGCAGGATTCAGCAACAGGAACAGAGAAAAGATAGATAGAGAGTAGTACAGGTACACACAGGAAAGATTGCTTAGGCAGAACTTAAGGAACTAAGATGCTACCTTTATGTTAATTTGGAACAAAGTCACCATAAACACTGAAGCAAAAAGTGCAAAGAGGAGAAAGCCAGAAGTGGAGGATCATAGATTCCAATGAGGCAGGTAAAGATTGTGGTACCCATTATCATCAAACATAAAAAATCTGTAGGTGTTGATCGCCAGCTCAGAGTGTAGGGAAAAATCTTTGACAAAGATGTGAATAAGGTAGTAAATGTAGAAGGCAGTTATGTAAGAATGATGGCCTAAGCAGAGCTTGAAGTGAGAAGAGACAGATTGAGGACAAGGGAAAGCCATATTTAAGACAAAGGTAGAAGAGTGTATTGTTCAGGGTTCTGTGAAGGAGCAGAATCAATATAAAAATATGTAAAGATGCAAGGGAATTTCTCCAGAGGTGGGAGAGTCCACAGTGGCCATTTGTGAGTTGGAGAGCAAGATTACATGGGAGCTGCTTGGTCGAGAAGCTGGAAAGCAGGTGAGACCGAGGATGCAGGGACAGTCCAGGAGGAAGGGCTGGAAACTCTGTAGAAGATCACTCTGTGAATCTCTTCTCAAAGGCTAGCAAAGATGGAGTGTGATGTGCACAGGCTATGGCAGTACAAAAGATTAACCTGATAAAACAAAATGGAACTGTTCAAACACAAGGCAACTTCTTCTTTCCCTCTCCATCCAATCCAGGCTTTAAGCCAATGAGAGAGTGCCACCCACAGCCAGGGCAGGTCCCCCTCACCCAGTTGGCTGGGCTGCATGGCTCTGGGCATTTCTTGATCCACTGAGGCTGACAGCCATCAGAAAGAGGAACTTCAGAGGACGCTGGTGGGGAGTAGCCACAGGGCTCCTAGGAAAGTGGGAAGAGTGGGGTCATCGTGATAGCCAGTGAAAAAAGTGCCTTCCCAGAAAGGAATGTGTAGTCAGTGCTGCTGCCTGCTCCCAAGATGACAAAGAAGCTGGGCAGTAGAAGGGTAGCCACCAGATTTGGCAACGAGGAGGTCGTGGTGGCCACAAGAATGCCAGCATACAAACACCAAATGAAAAACCAGCTAAGAAGCGATGAGATTCCGTGTAAGCGTGATTACTCAAGAGCACGTTATAAACCATATTATCAAAACTGTTACTCATTCTCTGTTAAAATACATAGTTTTAAACTTGGAGCATCTACAAGAATGCTTAAAATTTTGATCATAATAAAGTTCCCATCTCTGTTTGGATGTTTACCTTTAATTCTAGTGTCCTTTTAAAAAGATACAAATTTTGTGCCCTAATCCAACTGTTAAAAGTTTATTTGTTGAATCTCAATTGAGAATTGTGAAGAAAAAGAAATGGGATAGGAGAGGCAATTCTCCCTGGATAATTTATTTTTTATTTATTTCTTTTTTATTTTTGGAGGTTTTCAGTTAAGCTTATAAAGCTTACAGTGTGGAGGTGGGAGCACGCATAGAGGAATTCCAAATGGCGAAAACGTTGCTGTCCTTGCATATACAAATGTGCAAAGTCAACTCAGGCTGCGGACTCCGTGGAGGCCGAGTCAGTGATTCATTATTGCGAGTTAAGAGAGGACATGCTATAAATCACAAAGAGGAGAAGCACAGTTCTGTTTTCCCTGCCCTGTTCCACTGTTGAAAATTAATTTTCCCAGAATTCTTTTTCCTGGCGGCTGTTATTTACAGTATTGTCCACCCAGACCAGCTCATTTGTTTCTACAGGCAGTTCCTCTCGGCTTGCCAGGGTGAAAGCCTAGCAAGTTAGCTGTGGGGCTTCTAGAACTCTGTGAGGAAACATGACTTCCGCTTCCTCTGTGAATTGCAGTGTGTTCACCACCCCATTTCTCATCCAGCCCAAGCCCAGCTTGCTTTGTACCACTTGTGTTCAGAAGATATGGAAAAGGACAGTTTGGGGAAATTTTCTTTTAAAACCCTTTTATAGTCACTTAGGTGTATGAGACAATGAGCTCTCTGTCTTCACACAGTGGCTTCGTTGATTTAAGAGTAGATCTGAGTTGCAGCTGCATGGGCGGTATCAAAGCGCTGCATGGTGCCCCTCAGCTAATCTTTGATTAAGGCCAACACCATCATGATATTCATGTGACAACAAAGGAAAATCAGAGTCTGTAAAACCAGGTGGTTCACAAAAGTAGATATCTAGTAGGCAATAAGAGCAGTCCTGGGCCAAGCATCGTACTGCACCCTGTAATCCCAGCTCTGGAGATGCTGAAGCAGGAGGGTCACCATGAGTGTGAGGTCAGCCTGGGCTACAGAGTGAGTTCAAGACCAGCCTGAACTATAAGCCCACATTTTTCTGTAGTGGCCTAATGGACATAAAGAATAATAGGCTTGTACTTTTGTGGGGGTTTTTTCCCCCAAGTTTTTTCTAGAGTCTGATGGCTTGATAAACAAAAGACTAATACTTGCACCTCCTAATTCTGTATTAAGCTTCACTTGTAGCCTACTTTCTTTTATAAATAAGTCTCCTCTATGTTTATTCATAGCCTATTGTATATATTTCTGTAAGTCACTTAAATTGGAAGAGGGGTTGCAGAAAGAGATGTTTTTAAATTATGGGATAAAGTCTTTGTCAAAACTCAGCACCATAATATAATATGGTATGTAATATACACATCAGTGTAAAGCATAAGAGATATTATGCTACAAAATAATTAGTATAAATTTATTCTCCAAGGAGAAAGATAAGCAGAGTCAAGTGCATAGAAAGTGCCAAGGGGTGGAAGGAGAGGAGCCACACTCTCGTGAGGATCTTGGGGACTCTTCCTGTGAGATGACATTTGATACAGGTCTCAGGGAGTGCGCCTTGCCTACCCCTTGGTGGAGTGCATCTCAGAACTGGGCACGTGACCAGCACAAGCCTGAGATGTGAATTGCTGTGTACCCATGTGCTGCCATCCTTGCTTTCCTTAAGTGAAGAAACCCGTTGGAACCAGTGAGCGAGCAGGAGAACAGCAAAGTCAGAATCAGCTGTGTGGGCCTACGGGCTCTGAGTTGCGAGGGCTTGCAAGCTACTCAAGGATTTCAGTCAAAACTAGTAAGCAAGTCGCACTTATGTCACTTCTGCTTTAACCATCCACATTTTGCCAGCTTGCTTCTTTTGGGTGTTGCTTTTTAGTTAAAATAGTACCAGTTGTGGGACTTAGGCTGAAACCTAGATGTGCAAGATCAAAATGTAAGCACACTTCCACCCCCTTCCACTCCCCATTCCTTCTGGGGGAGTCAGCAGCTACTGGTCACTCAGCAAAGGTCACAGCAGACTAGGAGATGAACCATTCCATACATAACCTTTAATACTCAGATATCTTCATCTCTTTGCAATGGTCCAGAAGCCTAGCCTCCAGCATCTGAGCCTTTGCTTACCTAACCTGTGGCCTAACACTTCCTGTGATTGTGCCTGCTCTCCACTGAGCCCCCAGGAGAACTCCTCCCTGCATATGGTCGCCCATGTGAAGGAACTTGAACACAACAAGCTGAATGCAAAATAATCGTGGCCTTTCTGAATCTCAGTTTCCCTATCTCCAAACTTGTTCTGTCTGATTGTGCCAGGCCTGCAGGTTTGTTGTGAAACTGAGGTAGGAATTGTTAATAAAGTCATCACTGTTATTCCAGGAGCCCTTGATTAGATGGGGGGAAAAGGACAAGAAAGGACCTCTGGGAACTTAAAACAGAAAAACAAAGGAGAAAAATCACTTCCATTTGGAACTAGCTTCATAGTCACCGTGCTGCCACTTCCATTGTAGCTGCCTGAGCCCAGAAGAGTTCATAGATCCTGTTTCTACATTTGCACTCATCTACTCTTTCTTCAGATCCACCTACTGATAATTCTGCTCTCATTCCATCCAGCAGAAAAGTATAAAAATGATAAATAAGAAGTAAAGCCATGCTGTTATGTGGAGCTGTGGGGGACTCAGGTCAACAATTGCTGACATTGCCAGTCAAGTGGAAGACCCAATACTATTATGGGCTACTGGACCCTTTTAGAATAGTTTGCTGAGTTTACACACCTATAATATTCAAATAACAGAACTTAAAAAAAAAGGGGATACAGATGAATGTCCATTTTGTATCTGTGTATTCAAAGTGGTTAGGATAGATATATAGTTACATTCTCTTAATGAATAGAGGGATTTGTTCTAATAGTGTTTGTAAATAGGATATCATGTCTGCATCTTGTACAGCAACTAACCACTAGGAAGAATGTATGCAATGTGTTAATTATTGAAACTGTCCTACCAATTTGGTTTGAAAATAAATAAGATTAAAAGTAATAATAATAATAATAAAAATAGATGGCTAGGCCAGGGAGATGGCTCAGTAGAAGAAGCACTTGCCCGGCAAGCACAAGGGCCTGAGTTCAATCCCCGGTTCCACCAAAAAAATTAAGAAATAAAAAATAAAAATAGATGGCTGTATGCTAATGTGGAGAATTGAGACTGAAATTTTATTTTGCATAAACTAAGGGATATACACATGAAATCACCAGTACATAATTAACGCAGCCACCGAGTCTGAGATGCAACAGCGGGGTCAAGTGTACTGAATCGAGGAGAATGGCCTTGTGAGCACTGGCACAAGAGCTTCTGTTTTCCTATTTTAATTTACACTTTGAAAACTGTTGACATAATTTCTTACATTTTGCATAATTTGATGGTATCTTTCAGATGGGGTTTTGAATAGATTAGAATGTATAGGGAAAATGTTTACTCAGAAACAAATGTTTGTTCCCTCTATTATTGGCTCGTGAGAGGCCAAGCTGGTTCATTTATGCAACTGGAATCCTGGCCCCCGGTAAGCTAATCACCAGGGTGGCGAGTTACCTTCACGTGTATTTCCTTCACAGGCATTTAGTTTCAGTCCCACAGATGGTCGCTGCAGCCCATTAGTTTCTGAGCCAAGCCTTTCAGTGGCCTATTGTACTTAGCAAGGTTGCTATTGCAGCAGCCCGATTATTCCAAATTCAGCCCCAGTCAGCAGGCCTAAAACAAAGCTGTGTCATAACGACTTAATCACAGCTCACCTTCCCTTTTACTGGATAAACAATCAAACACCTGCTGGATTCGGCGCCTCGTAAGGAGAACATCTGAACAACAAAGATCAAAGAGCTCTGATACAACCAGGAAAAGAGCAGATGTCTTCTTCACGAAGGGTAGTGCCTGGAAAGGCTAACCAGAGCACGGCTGGCTTCTTCTTGAGTTGTGGCCTTTGCAGAACGCTGTGCTCCAGAAAGAACCGCTAGGACCACAACTCATTTTGACAATGAAATCAAGTGCAAGAGAACTAAAACTCAGTAAGTCATTTTCCTAAATACTTTTTGTTAGTATTACTTGCTTTTTATCAGTTTTGTTTTTCTTTGTGAAAATAAAGTTGTGCCTTACACACACACACACACACACAAAGAGCTCTGATACATAGAAAAGACTTTTTTTTTACAAGTTTCAGACAGGCCTTCGGAGGGTCAAACCACGCTGCCCCCAACAACCAAGACGAAATGTTCTGAGTTGACATGGTCACAGGCCAGTCCTTTGTGTCCTCAGCCATTTTAGGGGCTCCACTCTAGCAGTCCTCTTTAAAATGAGTTCAAGAAAAGCCTTTCAACATTCATGAGGGCAAAAGAATATGTACTTTGTGTTTTGTCAAGAAGCTATAAAAATGTAAGGTAAGGGATATAAAGAATGTTTATCTTCCTAATTAAAGTAACATTCCCACTTTCAAGAGTAAGCAGACTACTTTGAGCTTTGAAAATGTCTAAAGCACAAGTTTTCCAGTCTGTGTAGTTCACATGAGACACCTTGACGGTCCCCTTCTATTTGTGTATTGAATGGATAAATATGCCCACAAATGACAGGCCTTCTTTTCAGGGTTCCACTGTAATTACTAAAAATCCCTAGAAAAGACACTTTTGAGGGCAACCCAATTGGATCCCCCTCCTGTCTACTCAGACAGACCTTTCTTTCCCCAAAAAATACATTCTGCTCTTTAAAAAATAAAAAATAAAAATATCCCCTACACTGAGATACTGTTCCTCTCAACTATTTTTAAAATTGTATCTCACATGCTATAAAATCTAAATCCCCTTTTCTTTCTAACATCACCCCAAAACAGCTTGGGAAATTCCATATTCTTCACAAAATTTCTAAATGAAAATGAAGCAGGACTCTTCCCTCTGGTCTTACTAAGTCCAGCTGGAGCAGCTTCCCTTGGGTTCTTTTCTCCATGCAGGCACTTGTACAATTTCTTACATGTGGAGTACCTACTTTGATATACTTCATGATGCGCCTCAATATATTTGTGTACGAGATTGGCTGTCTTGGGAAACATTAAGATGTCAAACACAGAACACTAATCACTGTGTGCAGCCGGAGATGGCTGGTACCGAATGGTGTTTATGCGGGTAGCTAGTTGGACATAAACCCTGTGCACACCAGTGTGCACGGACAGCAGCACACGTGGAGGCTCCATGGAGCACCCAGAGCACACAACTGCACTGGAAGTGTTGGTAATGCCGTGCTATGCACGTGACACTGTTGAGCAAAAGGATAGTTTTCAGTAAGAATATTTGCTGCCAGACAAGGAAAGCATAATTAGCCATCCTCTACTCCTTATAGAATAGAAATTCTTGCATCTAAAATTAACACCAACCAAAATAGAACACTCCCTAAGCACAATAGCTGCGTTCCAGTTATTAGCTACACCTTGCTCCACCAACAAAACAAACAAACAAACAAAAAAAATCTGTATTTCAATCCAGTCTCTCCTGAATACTGGAGGATAAGATTTACTATAATTGGGGACAGTGTTTTAATTCATTCATGACTACATGTGAGTAGACCATAAAAATTAAACTGTTGTATGTGCTGATTACACTTTTCACATGTAATTTTGGGAGTGTTAAATACCTCACATTTAAAATTTCTGTTTACAGGGGCCAGGGAGATGGCTCAGTGGAATAAGCGCTTCCCTGGCAAGCGCAAGGACCTGAGTTCAATCCCCGGTTCCAGAAAACAAAAAACAAAAAACCTTCTGCTTCCCTAAGAATTTATTATACTTACAAAAGTGAGATCACAGGAATTTATTATATGTAG
>NW_004524817.1:2287409-2309077 GCF_000260255.1 Octodon degus | reverse complement strand
GAGAGAGAGAGAGAGAGAGAGAGAGAGAGAGAGAGAGAGAGAGAGAAAGAAAGAAAGAAAGAAAGAAAGAAAGAAAGAAAGAAAGAAAGAAAGGTGAGCTTGTAATATGTAGAACTAAAATTTCAGGTTCAGATTACTCTTAAGGTAATGGTTACATTTGTTTTTTCCAGCAAACTATGCTAAAATCATGATTTCATACACTGAGACAAAAGATGTATCTGCCATTTTAAAACGGGACACAACATGACAGAATATTTGAGAAGAGTTTTGGAATTTAGAATTTTTGAGTTTTTCATATATATGGAAAGAGAAAGAGAGAGAGAGAGAGAGAGAGAGAGAGAGAGAGAGAGAGAGAGAATGAGAAATTTGGGAACGAGACCCAAATCTCAACATGAAATTCATATATGTTTTGGATTCAACTTGTACACATAGACCAAAGATAATTGCATAGAGTTCTAACAATTTTGCACATGAAACAAAGAGCTAGGGTGTGGACTTTTCCACTCACTGCGCTGTGTTGACCCTCAAGGAGCTTCACACTTTCAATTTTGGATTTGGATTTTCAGATTCGGATGCTCAGCTTTTGAAGTTTACTTCCCATTGCCCTACCAATTAGTAATAGGAAGTCCAGGCTGGTAGCATAACTCTGCTCCAAAAGTTTATCCCAAGACCTGGATTCTTCTTATATTGTTTTCAGTCATTTCCATCTTCATGGGCAGACTGCCATGCATGTATTCTGGCCTCTGGAGGAGCAGAAGTGAAAGGCAAGCAATGTTCTTTTTTTAAACTGAGATAGCTGGTGAGATAGCTCAATGGACTAAGCACCTGCTTAAGCAAGTTCAGGGACCAGGTTTCAATCCAGGGCAGCACATGCTGAGCCAACCACTGAGACTGGGCATGGTGACGCGTGCCTATAATCCCTGCACTGGGGAGCCTGGAAACAGGAGGATCACTACACATCTAAGCTGCATAGTGAGACCCTATAACAAATAATAAAATTAAATAAATAAATAAGTATTTTTATGTTAGTAATATGTATTAATGGGGCACTATGTAATAATTTTTGTATATAATGTATAATTACATCCATCTTTTAAATATATTCTTTTAAATTTTTGAGTAACTAGGGACCGGGGAGATGGCTCAGTAGAATAAGTGCTTCCCTGGCAAGCGCAAGGATCTGAGTTCATTCCCTGGTTCTGCAAAAAAAATAAAAAATAAAAATAAATAAATTTTTGAGTAACATGTAATCATTGTATGTATTTACGAGGAACAGTGTGAGACATATTGTATGCACTACTTCAGCTCACTTTCTGTTAGTGAAAATTCAGTCACACACACACACACACACACACACACACACACACACACACACACCTAGATATAAGAGAGCCTGGAAGACAGTCCATGCCTCTGGAAAGCTACATAATATCTATGAACAGCCTTCGCATACTGCAGAAAGCCAGATACTATCTTTTCCATCTGGAGCAGAGTCAGCTCCAAGCTTGATTGCAGTGATGCAAACACAGCTAAGTTGCCTGGCTCTACCTGTGTCATCGCAGTGGCTGCAATAAAATCCCCCCTTCAGAAGAGAAAGACAGAAATGGGTATCAGCCCCCAATCCACACCAGTGATAAAACCCTGCTGCTCAGAGACTCCTGTCCTTTCCAGGATTCACAGGTCCCCTGTTCATATCAAAGAAATCCCCTGACCATCAACCCCATGACTTCTGACTTTCCCAGCTGAGAGGTTCTTCCTGGTCTACTGTTCTCCCCGGCTGCCTTTGAGATGAAATATAATGTTCCTCTTTTAGGCCTAGAATAAAGATGGAATAATCTACAAGTCTTTATCAGACTTCCTTCAGAATTTAGTCAACTCTGGCCAGTCTCTGTGAGGAACAAAATTGATTGCATTCATTTATTTATTTATTAAAATGAATTTCTCTTTCATATTACCCATAGATGCATCACACACATCCTATTTAGATGGATTTGGGGTGGGTCAATAGGGAAAAGCTCTGTACTGTGAAAGACAGCTTCCTTCTGAAGTGTGATTTAAAGAGAAGTATGTGTAGAAGCAAGTGAATTAGGTTTTCTTTCAATTTTAGTGGAAATCCTGAAATCAATTTTATTTCCAAATCAGATTAATTCTTTCCATTAGAACTGGTAAGGCTTTTCACTCATATGGTGATGAAGATTTTTATTGCTTTTGTTTGGTTTGATTTGGTACTGGGGATTGAACTTGGGACCTTGTGCTTGCTAGGCAGGTGCTTATGCTGTGAGCTATATCCCCAGCCCAGCAGTGCAGTTTCAAATAACACTCCACTTTATTGTGATGATAAGGAGATACCTTTCTGTTGTGTATTCATTTAAATGGATGAGGCATGGTAGTAACAACTTAGTCCACCTCACTCTCTACTCATTCTATCAGGGAGACATTGAGAAATAATCTTCCCAGAGCAAAAAGCTGTGGTTGGTGGTAGACAGCTTGTGGGTCTTCCCTGGTCACTCCTGCATGGGCACCCCATCACATGTAGTCCCCAAGAGTTTAGGACTGGACTCTCACCTCTGTTGTGCTATATTCTGTTTTTCTGTCCTTGTTTCTGCCTGCTCTGCCTACCTTCTTCTTCCATTTAACCCACAATGTTTTATATCTCTCACTTTTTGTCTGTAGAAGCCAGGCTGATTACTCACTATAGATTCTTCCCTTCCAATCCAGCAGCCTTTTGTCCCAGTGTGTGCATTTTCATCCCTCTTGTCCTTCATTTGGGGGGTCTGACTTTCATAGCCCAACACTGTCATTTCATTTCAACCTTTCTTAAACCAGGGCTCAGATACACCAGGCTTACTGCTGGGACCATCTCAATAGTAGTTGCGATGAAACTTCAAACACTACATGGAGAAAGAATCAACCATAATAGAGAAACTGTTTCCAAAAAGATGATTAAAAATCAGCACAGTGTGTGTGTTGTGTTGTATTGTGTTGTGTTGGTTGAGGCAGCCGTTGAGCCACGTGTACCATTAAAACCAACCTAAAAGTGCTAATTCAAATTCTATGTCCAGGAATATAGACAGAATACAAGAATCTAGTTTGTAGAACACATATTATTTCAGATTCAAAGTCAATAATCTCTGGATAAGTACATGGACTGCCAGAGAGAGGATCAAGGACAGAAAGTAACGAAATGGTTGAACAAGCAAGGGTGAGTGAGAGGCACTCCCATAAGCATCAGTAACCTTGAGAAGAATGTTTGAAGGACCCAGCTTCTCAGGCCCAGGTACGTCTTTACGTGGGAATGGTCAAGTGTCCAGATCCTAACATCAGAGCAGTGGGTCAGACAAGCACAAACATTTATTGAGCAGCTATTTTATGTCAGACCCTGTAATCAAGGCTATACAAAGGCTGATCATTTAATTCTACAAATACCACTTTGACATAGGTATCGACTCTTAGGATTTCACAGAAAAGAAAGCTGAAACATAGTCTGGACCACTTCATTAATAAGTGTCAGAGCTAGAATTGGCACCCAGTTCAACTTGGTGCCAAAGACTGGCCTTTCTCCTTTAGCGGGAGTGAGAATAACTGTAAAGTGATCTGTGGATTTCCTGGACCTGCTGTCTCTTGTCCATCCCTCTGCCTGTGAACTGAAGGTACATTTACCACACGACAATCTCTTGTATAAGGATTTCTAACATCATTCCATTGCAGTGTCAGGCCACAAGCAGAACCTATGGCAAACTTTAATTTTAGATCCTTATACGGGGCAATTCTACAGCTTATCAAAGACAGTTCCAAGGCTGAAACAGCTTAGTTTCTTTATGGAGTAAACAGAAAGACCTTGGTCATGCTTTGATTGTACAGGGACAGTTCAAATCTTTGAATGGTGACTGGTGAGAAAGTTCAGTGTGACCACTTCCTTAAATGTATTAGTTGTGAGTCATCCAAAGGAGGCAAGATTGTCAGTGCTGGAGACCACCACATGCTTGGCTTTGCATAGTTGAAAGCAGAATGAAAATCAAATTTCTGCCTATAGATACTGGCACACAATTTTCCTGATACTCGAATTGTTGCTCTTATTAGGAAGGGCAATATGCCAGGCTGCAGAGTGGTGGAGGGTGAACACAGTGCCACAGAGAGTCTTAGGGTAGATTTCTATGCCTACTGGCTTTACACTCACTTTTCCCTAAAGAAGTTCATACCCTGAACTCTAGTATAGGAGTAGCAACAAGGCTGTAGGCCTGATCACCTCTTGGTCTGCAGTGGAAATTCGCAAGTTGCCAAGAGAAATACAAACTCATAAGAAAAAGTAAGCACTGACAATTTGCATTGATCTCTACCAAATGCTACACACATACATGCTAACCACGATAATCGTGATTACTTCAGTCATTTATATGACATGACCATCATTATCCTATACACTTCATGGATGTTAACTTTGTAGTCTTATGAAGTAGATAGCATTATTATTCTACGATACTAGATAAGAAAATTACCAGAGCATAGACCAATTAAATCACTTGTCTATTCATCTAGTGAAAGCAGCCACCAAAACTGTTCTGCCTGCTTGAAGGAACTGATGACTAGACAAATTCAAGGAATAAACAGTATATTTGGGGTCAGAAAAGGAGAAGAGAAATCTCAGTAAACTCACACCTCTAACTTAGGGAGTTTAAGCCACCACATTCTTTTCCCTGGCCACGATCTACCACATGAATCTGTTCCTCCATAAACTTGAATGATGCTCTCTAAGAGTGTATTTTGGTGAGGAGATGTCCTGAGATACTCAGGCAGGGCTCAGTGATGTGAGGCTCATTTACACTCCTCAGAGTGCTGAGGAGAGGGCCGCATCCTCCAAGGTGCCCCCCTACCACCCCTGTGCCACACAGGCTCCAACAGTGAAGGAACTCTAGGAAACCCTGACCACAGGACTGTGCCTTGTGTAGAGCGCTCCTAGAGATAGATTATTAAGTGATTCTAGTCTGTCTTGTGAGATTTTGGACTAGTTTTATTCTACAGAGTGCTTTCTGGAATAGCATTTACTAGAATGTGACTTTACCTGAAAGGTAAAAAGATTCTTATTGTTGAGATAATTGTTATTCTTTACCACTGCGTCTCAAAGATTGGATTATATTTAAATTCATTTGACTTTCAAGGACTGCATTAGCCTCCCTGTCCTTGGAGCTTCTGCACTGTCCTGCCTGCCACCGTGCTCACCTCCTGTGACTCGTGTGCCTGCCGTGACCATCTGCAGATTTTCTACATGGAACTGATTTTTTGTTGTGTGTTTTGAGACAGGCTCTCGCTCTGTAGCCTAGGCTGCCTGAAACACAATTATCCTCTTGCCTCACCCTCCAAGCACTGGTGTTATAGGTGCTCACCGCCACAGCTGACATGGAATTGATTTTCAATTTAAGAAGACAAAGCAAATTGATGGCATTCTTCTGCTGTTAGTCCTTCCACTCAGACCTCTCATTGGGTTTCCAGTTTTAAGCTCTAAACCTTATTTGATCCAGGGCCTTTTCAGGTTTATTAAACCTTAATTATATTTGCACCAAGTGGCCTGCTTTTCACACCCACTGCTAAGAATTCTGTATGAGGTGGGAGATTATTGCCCCTACAGTCACCAGTGATACTTGAAACAGAAAAATTCAAGAAGTAAGGGAGATAGAGAAAAGGAGGCAGAATAAGGCTTCAAAAATTAAAAGGCAATTCATCATTTTTGAGGGCAAAAAAAAAAAAAAAAGAAACAGATTGAAAACCAGAAATACCATGAGTGATACACACAGCCAGCTATAGGAAATGAACAAGGAAGTATGGAATATGAAATGAAGCATGCAAGGATTCATTTTATTCAAATAACATAAGGATCTGATTACCAGTAAAATATTGCAGCATTTACTGGCACGCATGGCAAGCCTGTGTGAAGGAGACACAAGAACCATTTTCTCAGTTGGAGCTGGGTGCCAGAGCAGGCCACCCTCACCAGCGTCCTCGGGACAGAGCAAACAGGCAGGAAGGGCGAGCTCACCTTCTCAGCCTCCCTCCCCATGGCCTCCGCTGCCTTGTCGTATTCCAGCTGAGTTCCATGCATTTGGTATTGTACATATTGTTAAAATGAAAATTAAAGCTGTCATACTTGGGTAGCTCGGGCACATTTATAATTTATCATCTTCCTTTACAGTTGAAAAGAACAACCAGGGAGATGCAGCTTAGCTCGTACTCAGACTCTCGGCACTGCATAAAGCACACCTGAGCCGCGTAAGACGGATATACTGCATGCACTTAGCATATTTATTTCTCTCCACACAGAACTTTTTCTTAACCCTAGTATGTGCCTCACTTTAAATAAATTCAGAGGCTATAAATATTATATGAAGTTTTGAGATCTGTAAACTGACTCCTTCATCTCTGATTTATTATTACACTAAAGAAAAAATTGAGTATCCATATTTACACAATAAAATTTTTTAGTTAATGTACAGGGCTCTTTCTAGCCGTCCACAGCAGGACTGTGATTGCAGTTCTTCCACTCTTGAATGACATGGAAAAAGAGAACCAACTTAGAAGGAACACAGGTTTCTGTCCATAAGTCCTGGCACATGGAAATTCACGGTGGCTGGGGAGGCAGGAAAGGGCATAGGTTTCTGGTGGTAAGATTGACAAAGGCACTTTACTATCAGACACGTCCATTTGGTATTAGCACTGTGTGCAGTGCACTTCAAATGCTGATCTATTCCCTTCTTAATAAGAGCTGCACTTCCTGAGAAGTACTTCATTTATTGCAGATATTGTTGCCCACTCTATCTTATTTAATACTTTTAACAACCTTAGGGGTTTATAAATGAGGAAACTAAACTGGAGAGAAATTAAATAACTTGCTAAAAAATCATATACATGGAAAATGCAAATAGCTGCCTGACTACAAAACCCTTGTGTTTGCCTTTCCTGTGCTGCTCCCAGTTCTCATGGCATTGTCCCTCTCGTCCAGCGGCTCTGTCCCCGAGCCCCCAGTGCTTCCCTGAGCCCCTACATTGAAGACACCCTAAGAGCAGAGCCTGGCCTGATGCTACCAACCATATTGCACTCACAGCCAAGGTAGGGATGCAGGAGAGCCAGCAAGACCCAGTAGGAGAATTAACGAGGTCTCAGGACTGTAATGAGCAAGGAAGAGTGGACCTCAGAATTCATCCCCAACAGCAGGACATCCAGATTCCAGCCAGCCTCGCACCAACTTCATGATTGCACTCAGGTCTACCTGCCCTTTTACAGTAATTTCATATATCATTGAAATAAACATTGAACCTCTAATATATTTATTTTAAAAACAACTTCACAACATGATTATAGATGAAATATCAGTAACACTTTCCATAGATTGAGGGTAACCTTTAAAAAATGACAATTTAATGTCATTAAATTTACTCTAATGTTGTAAGAATCCTTTCAAATTGAAAGCCAAGTCTGCTTGCAGAGAGTGTGGAAAATTGAGAGGCTACAGTGACAACATGTACCATCAAACTGAGACTTTCTGCCCTAAATGAAGAGAAGCATTAAAAAGAATTACAAGGAACTTTTCTTCAGGTAACTCATTGTCACTCAATGCCATCATGTCTTAGATTATTTACACTAATCAGTGGTTTGTGTCAAGTGAAAAACTCTGGTCTTGTCTATTACGAAGAGAAAAAGAAACTAGGATCCAGCGCTGTATTGCCGCACAGGACAGCAGAATGTGAGAAGGCACAGCTCCGCCTCATGACAGCCCTCACACCACAAGAAATATGAAACTGGAGTCTTCAGCGATCACCTGAGGCAAGGCTTGTTGGGTTTTGCCACTGTCTTGTGTTTCCTTCTTTTCTAAGGACAACACAATGTTTACTGTATCACTTTACCTAATCCTGTCCTTATGGAGCAGCGCCAAGTCTAAAACCCTACACTTGGCACTCTAGCAATGTAATGTTAACTATTTTAAATCAAGAGCTAGAGGATATATTCTGTCCATCACATGCACGTGTGTGTCTCTCTCTCACCACATTAACAAAAGTGGCTTTCTCTTGTGAAGCGGTTATTTCCTAGTACCTAAGAGTTAAAACCAACACTACTGTTACTTGTATGTTCTAAAACTTTTAGGTGGAGAATTTGAAGGTGGGAATAAGAGAGAAAAAATATTTTTCAAATAACATCCTCAAGAAGAGATCATGCTCTGGTCTTTAGTTCAGACGCTGCCATTATCCAGAGACTCAGTGACATAAGATTCCCATGATGCATTGCGTTGTCACAGCCACACAGCCACTTAGGAAGAGCTACTTCCACAATAGTTCTTCAACACAACATATATGGTCTCTGGATAAGTAAGACTGAAAAGACAAAATATTGAAGAATGCTACTGTCTTCCGGAGTCATTCTTCATGACAACACCAGGGCTTTTGGGCCCCCTGTAAATGCCATTTTTGTAACAATTATACTCCAAAGAGCCAAAAGGCAGTCAGAAAGATGGCGAGCCCCATATGAAAAACTGCTCTTAATGCCCCATGAAAGTGTCCAGAATGGTTTTCAGTACACAGATTATGCAAATGAAATAAAAGATTTTCTAGTGACCTCCTCTTAAACCAAACAAAGCTTTTAAGTTACCATAAATTTCTTGGATTGTATTCCGAAGTGAGCCAGTGCCAAAGGACATAAAGAAGTGTGGTGCACCACAGTACCAGGAATCCAGCAAGTCAAGGGGCCTCTTCAGGAAAAGCTGAAGGATTTTAAGTTAATTGCCAATTCACCCAACACTCAGCTCACTTTAATATCACAAAAATGTGATAACTTTAAAGTCATGAGACGCTATGTATTCATTTCAGAAATATTTCTCTAAAATTCACTCTGTCCACATCTTATATATTTCACATTTCAGTATTTGTCTACAATGTTTAATATGCCATGTAATTGTTGATTTTCAATAAAGTTAATAAAAAAATAAAGTCATGAGAGATAGGAGGCGGACACAGCACAGAGCCTGCTGGCAGAGTTGTGCAATCTAACGCTCTAGACAGGCAGCCACTCTAGGCATCACAGTGTGAGGCGGGGTCATTCTTTCATTTGGCTGGAATGCACTGAGCCACCTACTGTGTGTCATTCTCCATTCATGGTGCTGCAAGTGAAATGCATAATGAAAGTCTCTGTCTCCCTGGTGCGGGGTGCAAACAGGCTACCTTAGGACGACGGCAGGTGACACAGACAGAACAGAAAAGTGGCTGCGGAGCTGTCTCCAGTGTGCTCTAGGAGTCTGCAAGGAGAAGGTAGTCCTTGAATAAAGATGACAGATGCAAAGGTGGAGCAAAGCAAGGTATGTCTGGCGAGCACCAGAAGCAGCCGTCCTCGCGCCAAGGAAGGAGAATTTCATTTTGATTCAGGGATGGAAGAAAGTATCACAACAAAGGCGGCATCACCACTCTGGACCCCGAAGTTGTTCAGAGAGCTCCACCCGCAGAGGAGCCGTGGAGAGTGCAGCCTTGTGGCCTCGCCCACCAGGGCAGCTGGCATCTGGCGGGTTGCAGCTGCACACCACCTCTTACCTGACATAATTTAATATTCACATGTAAAGTGAATGAAATAGGTTTCTCTTAAGCATCCAGATTGGTATCTCATCCAGACTCTGGTCTCTCCAATACAGGCTTTTTTTATCTCTTATCCCCCTCTCACCGTGGTTCCCCAGGGGCTACCAGACATTTAGAGAAAACGAGAACATCTCCAAGCGCAAAGCATCTCCCAGCCAGCTCCTCTCCTGGGTTTCTGAGCTTCTCACCCTCTGTAGTGCTTGTGCTTTCTACCCGGATGAGCATGAGAGTCAGAGCTGGATTAAGCTATGACTGCGATGTGGCCTTAAGGTCACCCAAGTGTGCACAGAAATTCAGGACACTGTGGGAGAGAGAAAGGTGGACAGAGGCCCTGCAGAAAGAGAAACGTGAATAGGAAGAAGACCGTGCTACAGCCCTGTCAGTCCCACAAGGCAGCAGCTAGATCTGTTTGTACTCTGCAGTAGTTTGAGGCACTTTTTTTTAAGGCTGCTGTTCTAGTGCAATTAAATGTAAGTCTCTGAGGTAAGGCCCAGATAAACATTTCCACAGGTTGCTGGGCCTGAGAACCATGGAGAAGAAATGAAAAAGCTCATAGATAGATTCATTTCATTCAAGAACAGTTAAAATGCAACTGTCCTTACACATGCACAAATGCGATGGAGGGGCAAGACTGTGCTCTGCAGCCAATCTTGTTCCCTTCCTCTCTATCTGGGTCCTCAGGGGAAAAGCGGGGTCACAAGCTAGAGAAGGTTGCAAGGTCCCTCCAGTCCCAGGCCCCCATGGGTGCAAGCTCAGATGTTGGGAAGCTCCAGGAAGCTGCCTCTTAGATGGGGAACAAGACATGGAGAAGAGAGGCCTGAGCCCAGTCCGTCCTCAGCCTCGGAGGTAGGAGCGAGCGTGGGACATCTGCATTGAAAGCTCTTCCAGGAAAGGCAAGTCTGGTGCGGGACCAGGAGACACCAGAGAGGGGAGGAAGTGGGGTGAGTTGGGAGAGCAGTGAGAACCCCCAAGGGAAGCTCAAGACATGGATTTGGGGGAAAGAGATGCAGTTAGAGAAATGGTTGGCGGATCAGATGGCAAGAACACAGAGCAAAAAGCATGAGAAAGCAGGGTGGACAGAACAGTGGCAGTGCCATGTGAGGCCCAGGCTGCGCCCCCCTGGAAATTGCAAGAAAATCAATCTGTGGTTCCTGAGCCAGACTGCTTGAAAGGAGGCCGGGGTTTCTGGTGGTGGACGGGGCAGGATCCGCAAGCCCAGCAGTCAGCGTGTCTTCCAGAACCACCAGGACCACGAGAGACACAAGCACACAGGCCTCATTTAATATTTGCAGAGCTTGTAATTAGTTGCAAATCTGCATTTCCCCTTTGGCCCTGGCCAGAATCCTTTCTTAACAGGTCAGGCCATCTCCACTGCTTTAGGCCAGCCGTGATACTGTTCTGTTTACTGTCACTCTTAGATTTTAGCTGGACAGCATGGAAATTGTTGTTTGTAACCACAAGCACATCCCTGGAAAATTCCCACCCTGCTGGTACTTGGAAGAATTTTGAACAGCTGTCTCTCTAACTACCTTGGCTAGCCAACTGCTTTGCAAACAAGAGGGTGATCGTTTCCATTTCAACATTTATGTGCATAAAACATGACAAGCATTACAGTGAACACTATAAATAAATTGGTATCAAAATAGATGGGTTGACTATCTGAAAACAAATTTACATGATTCAGTAAGATTTAGTTTACTGTAAAAGCAAAAGGTAAAATGAAAGTTCGGGAGGAGCAGGCTTTTACTAGAATTAATGCACTGTTTTAAGTAGACTAGTCCTATCACACACCTCGTGGTCATCGCAGCAAGCTCATGGTTTTCCTTTGTCACTTTTAGTACCTGATAGAATGATTATAGTGGGGAACTCCTTCACCAGAGAAGAAGCTTTGAGAAGGCTGAAAAATGAGGTATTAATACATAAAAAGCAATTAAAGTTTAAGTGACAACTATGACTGTAATCTAAAGGAAGAGGAACATGCTAAATGGCAAGAGGAGAGGACTCTGAAATGGAAGCCGTACAGTCACTCCTTTGGCATCAGGGGAAGGGCATGCTGGGATACTGAGTGTCCACACAAATAGGACCATGGCTCATGGTCACCACTGATAATAAATGACACTAATCAGAACTAGAAATGTAAAGGAGAAAAAAGAACATGGGGTAATTTTGTAGAAGTGAAATTTGTGATTTTTCTTTAATTTTTTTTTTTAATTTTACGTATTTGGTACAGGATCTCACTATGCAGCTCACACTCATTGTCAGCCTCCCCAGCTCTGAGATTACAGGCATGCACCACCATGCCCAGACTCAGTGGCCAGCTCAGTAGTACCAGGGATAGAACCTGGTCCCTGCACTTGCCTAAGCAGGTGCTTAGTCCACTGAGCTATCTCACCAGTCCTTTGTGGATTGTTTTGTATGTATCCTATCATGAATCTGATCAATTTTTTCCCATAATTTTATTGATAAACAAATAGCAATGAGACAGTTTCAAACCAAATTGGTAGGACAGTTTCAATAATTAACACATTGCATACATTCTTTCTAGTGGTTAATTACTGTACAAGATGAGGACATGATATCCTATTTACAAACACCATTAGAACAAATCACTCTATTCATTAAGAGAATGTAACTATATATCTATCCTAACCATTTTGAATACACAGATACAAAATGGTCATTCATCTGTATCCCCTTTTTTGTTAAGTTATGTTATTTGAATATTATAGGTGTGTAAACTCAGCAAAGTATTCTAAAAGAGTCCAATAATAGTATTGGGTCTTCCGCTTGACTGGCAATGTCAGAAATTGTTGACCTGAGTCCCCTACAGCTCAACATAACAGCATGGCTTTACTTCTTATATTTCATTTTTATACTTTTCTGCTGGATGGTTAAGACCAAGGTAAAGCAGGAGTTATGCAACAAGAGTTGTAGCTTGTGGGTCTGATAAGGTCAGTGAAATGCCCTCAGGATTTATTCTGAGATCCTGTACCTCAGACTGTAGAACCTTTGTCATTGTCAGCCATGTGGATGAGTCACGGCCATTGCTTGGCCAATGTGCTCTCTGTGAAAGCCTGAGAGAGTGTTTTCTCTCCATGTGACTCTCCTTAGGCACACTCTATGTCATCGATCACTTTTCTCTTTGGCCCTATAATCTCCTTGAATCTGATCAATTTTTACCATGAAACATTTGTGTGCTTGGCTCAATTTCTCTACATGTGGGCAATTACATGTGCAATCTTAGAGGCACATTTCAAAAATTTGGTCACTATCAGATTCATTCCTTATGTCATTGTAAAATGCTTTTAGTAGCAACTGAAAGCTACCTTTCCCTACAGAAGACTAACAGGATGATCCAATAAAATGTTTTAGGAAGATGGGAATAGTCTATATAAGTGTTGATTGATAAGGAAGCTACTAATGATATTAACATATCAAATTTAGTTCAACAAAGGAATATAGTTTTTATTTTACTTAATTATAATTGTTTTAAATTTAGTGGCTGTAAGTGGCCATATTGGGCAGCAGAGAACACTCAGGTGGGGGTTGTTTTCATGCTTTGTTTCTTGGAGACCCAACCTGTGCTTATGTTTTCAGTTATACTACGTGTGCGCAGCTTTCTCGTCTAGAATGGGAGTGTAGATTGCCCGATTGCTAACAATCCTGTAGCTCACACTTTTCTGATTCTCCCTCGACCTCAAAAATCACACTCTTTAGGAGTTTTGCTTCTCTCAAAGAACTACATAGGAAATCTAATAATGTGAGCCATTAGTGATATCAATGACAGTAGTACTGTACTTATTTTATCAAAGTTTTTGGTAATCAAAGTTGGGCATGGTGGGGTAATGTCAGCACCGAGCAGGCTAAAGTAGGAGGATCACTAAGCATTCAAGGCCTGCCTGGGATACATAGGGAAGGCCAATATAAACTACATAGCGAGATGATATTTCAAAATAAAAACTCGGACATAGCTCAGTGGCATAAGTGCCTGCCTAGCAAGAGTAAAGTCTTGAGTTCAATCCCAGCTCCAAAAGAAAAATTTTTTTGTTTTGGTAATCAATACTATCAAAACTTTCTCACACAGTTCACACAAAATTGTTTTTTTGTTTTGGTTTGGTTTGGTTTGGTTTTTTCGAACACTACCCTTCCACAATTCAAGTCACTTCAAACATATTATCCAAACTTTGCCCTTGTGTCTGATCTGACTTTCTCTCCACCCTAGAGAACTCTTGTCTAGAAAGAAGAGTGCCTCCTTTGATTGACCTCTGCCCTCTGTAGATATCTCTGCTGGAGAGGGGCCTGGCACACTGGGAACCAGTGTGCCACTGGTGCTAACTGAAATGTCCCAATCACTCAGTGTGTACCCAGCGCTGTGCTATGAGGTAGATGCCACTTCAGTGCCTGCTTGGTACATTTATGAAGAATGGACAAAGAAGCAAGCTCATGACATGGCTTTTCCTTTCCCGCAGTTCACCTTGCCCACTACAGACTATATATATTATCCTTGACTACAATAACAAGGTCTTAGCAGCAATTTTTCTTCATTGCAAAATGTGACTACCTGATAGTTGTAACAACTAAGGGTTGAAATAACATGCTTAGAAGCTATGAAGAGTCCAGATTCCCTCCTTGGACTGGGCTGGAAGTCATTGCTTACTCTGTTTCCTACTACTGTTGATTCTCAGCAGTCATCTTCATGAGGGTACTGCTAATTCTTCTTGCAGTACTTGCTTCAGTGGAACACAAGGCAAGAGCACAGCTTATTTTTATTTATGTGCCATGTTTGTTTTTTAAATTTTATTTTAAAGAGAAAAAAAACAAAATTTCAAAAGAAGATAATTAGGAAACTAACAGTGGTTAATATATTGCTTATTGTTCTCTTCCAATAGAGACCTATTTTTGTTTTGTTTTGTTTTTAATCTACTGGTTACAGTCCAGTGCATTGTGAATTTAAAGTTTGTATATTTTATTAAAAGCCTGCATTCCAGGAGTACACAGGATTGGCTTCTATAAGGTCCTGGGTAGAGCGAAGTATCCCAGGGACAGGGATTTTCTTTAGCAGCCTGTTCTCTGCCTGTATCCCCTGACTTTAGATCAGGAGGAGGTAGACACCTCCACGTACAGTAAACATTTATCAAACAGCTAAACAGAGTTCTCAATACTCGCATGGTTTGCTTTGTTCTCTGCCCCACTGTATCGTGGCACAACTTTGCCTCCTTTTAAAAATCTGTTTATCATTTACATAAAATACTGAAGGAACACCAGACAAAAAGCATACACACAAAATCCAAAGAGTTAAAAATATTTAAAATGCTAATAAAGTACTGGAGTAAGACATTCTTGCAAATGGTTTCCAGTTTGTACCCAAGGGTATGTATGAGAGTTACTTGGAAGAGCTTTTCATTTATTTATTTTTCTGGTATTTTTTGTTCACCTTTATCTTTTGACTTTATTTTATTGGTGCGTATTCCCGATACAGACAGTGGTGATGAGGAGTGGTACACACATGTATCAACACATCTTAATTTTGTCTACTTCTCTGGTAGAGGAGGCTCAGATCGAGTCCTGGAGGCTCTCATAGTCCAACAGGCCTGGAGGATAGTTGAAAATTTTAGGTTTTAAGAAAGAATCCAAAAAAAAAAAAAAAAAAAGAAAAGAAAAAGAAAGAAAGAAAGAAAGAATCCAAGATAATTTTCCTTTCCTTTTTCATTTTTAACCAACTTTAAAAATTAGAAGAGAAACATTAAGAGGATGGTGCAGGTGTGTGTATAGAGAAAGGAGAGAAAGCGAGGGAGAAAAAGTGAGAGAGAGAACAGGGAGAGAGAGACGGTGAGAAACTGAATGGTATGTGAGGGTGGTCTCTCACAAGTCTTAAGTCTACAGGGAAGGCTGGCAAGTTGAAGAACCCCAGCAAGAGCTGAGTTTCAATCTTGACTCCAAAGGAAGTCTGACAGCAGAGTTTCTTTCTCTTCAGGGAACTCCAGTCTTTTCTTATAAGACCTGCAACTGATTACACAAGGCCCACAAATACTAAAGAATTTGCATTAGTCAGGATTCAAAAAACAGCAAAATGACATTAGAGGATATATACACTCAACTGCCTGTCTCCCCCTCTTTCTATCTGTCTCTTTCTTTCTCACTGTCTCTCCATATAGAAGATAATTAATTATAAATAATAATAAATTAATAATTATAATTAGAAATTATTTTAAAAAGTTCATCCGCATGATTTATGAAGGCTAAGAACTTCCCAGATCTATAACAGTGAATTGGAGACTCAGCATAGCTGATGTGTAATCCCGCTCCAAGTCCAAAGGCCTGAGAATCAGAAAAAAATAAAGGTGTCAACTCCAGCCCGGAAGCTGGAAGCTGGACTCCAGAAAAGCCAAGGTGAAGTCCAAGTCCAAATGCAAGAACAGTGGCCAGGGAGATGGCTCAGTGGAATAAGCGCTTCACTGGCAAGCACAAGGGCCTGAGTTCAATCCCCAGTTCCGCCAAAAAGAAAGAAAGAAAAGAAAAGAGGGAAGGGAGGGCGGGAGGGAGGAAGGAAGGAAGGAAGGAAGGAAGGAAGGAAGGAAGGAAGGAAGGAAGGAAGGAAGGAAGGAAAGAAAGAAGAAAAGAAAGAAACCATGCAGGCTCAGTTAGGCAGAAGCAACTCTCTAACTCAGTCTTTTTGTTCTATTCAAATCTTCAGCTGAGTTTATGAGAACCACAGTCATTAGGTAAGGGGTAACAGTCGAGTATTAATTTGAGTGGCTTTGAATCCACCTAGGAGTTTGTTGAAGCATCCTTTTGGGTGTGTCTGGCTGCATTGTGGAAGCATTACCATGGTTCTGTCCTGGTCTTTCAACCCCTTCCCCTTTGGCACTGTTCCTCTCTCCTCTGTATCAGCCATGAAAGGTATCTTTGCTCCACTGTGCCATTCCACTATTCCACTCCTGCTTTAGAGCCCAAGACTATGGGCTTAAGTCCCTGAAACCATAAACCAAATTTAATCCTGTGTCCTTTAAATTACAGATGTTGGCTATTGTGATCAGCAACAGGAAAGTTGAGTAAACAAAAAGTTGGTAGCAGAGTAGGATTATTGCTGTGACTTACCAGGACAGCATAGTTAAGAAGTCCCTAAAACTGGTTTATGAGAGGATTATGAGAGATTTGGAGAGCCAAGCAAGAGAAGCCTTAGAATGCTGTGAGCAGTACCTAGTAGGTGATTGTTGTTAGGAGCTCAGATGATCTCAATGCTGATAGGAGTTTTATTTGAGAAGAAAGCCCATGGTCCCCTTACTCGAGAAGACCCTCCTAGGAGGCTGGTTCCTGTGACTCATTTCACCCTATTCCACATGAAGCTGTGGGAATGAAACCAAAGGTGCAATGGAGACTGGAAATTAGAGATGCCAGGAACATGGAACATCTGCAGAGGAAAGCTGCAGCTAAGAATAGAGCAAGTTCAGGAAAAGGAGCATAGGGTGGGCCTGCCCACATCATTAGACATTCTTATCCTACCATCAAGTGCTACAGATGCCATCCATGGAGATCTAGGACGCAGTGCTTGGATTGCTAGGTTTGGGTACTGCTTTGGTCTCTCGTTTTTTTTTTAAATCTCCCTTTTCTCCTTTTTGGATGGAAATGTTTACCCTCTGCCATTGTATCCTGGCAGTTGTTGTTGTTGTTTGTTTATTTTTACAGAAGTTCACAGCCAGGAATTTGCCTTGAATCTCAGAAGAGACTGGCACTTTTAAAAACTTTTGGGAATATTGAGACTTTAGAGAAGGGATTGTAGTGTTTGGGGCTGTGCACAGGATACCTTCATTATGGTAGGCAGAATTCTGAACTTACTGTTCTCTTTATTTTGAGATAAGTATAGTTTAGGAAGACATGTTTGGGGATAAAGTTGACCATGAGTGGGTTGTCATGGGTAAGGTAGAGTTTTAGCTCTTTTGGCTTTGATTTCCCAAGAAGATAAGTGGCACATACTTTTGATGCGCCTGCGCGGGTCATGGAGGCATGACCTTGATTTATGTCTGCTCCCTCGACCTTTCTTCCTGGCACTTTCCCTGCAGTCCTTCCCAGCTACAGAGAAGTGAACAGCTGTGCTCTGCTATGCCCTCTACCATGCTGTTCTGCCTAGAGCCAGCTGACGAGACCATGAACCAACCAAGTTAAATTTCTTTTCTTTCCTTGTGGGTATTGGGTATTGTTTCACTACAACAGGAAATTAACACAGAGGCAATCTGCTTTATTCATACTACCATTCAAGTGTTAGTCTCATCTAACACAAGTACTCAGTGTAAACAGCTAGCATAATATTTGTCCAAACATCTGGGCACCTTGTAGCCTGGTAAAACTGATACATACAATTAATCATCACAGAGTTAATTTGCATTACTCAAAGTCTACTAATTTATTTATTTGTTTATTTTGTATTTTTAGGGAAGGGTCTACAGAGTATTCAGGATCTCACTACTAGATCAGACTCTTAGCGATTCTCCTGTTTACAGCCTCCCAAGTGCTGGGATTACAAGTGTGCGCCACCACGCCCAATCTCAATTGCCATCTTGGCATGCCCCAGGGGTGGGGCCAGCACAGCAGGCCCAGGGATCAAACTCTGACCCCTGTCCCTGCTTGTAGGTGCTTTAATCCACTGAGCTATTTGGCTGGCCCTCAAAGTCTACTAATTTAAATGTTAATCACACCTGAAAAATACCTTTGAAATAACATTTGATTTTGTGTTTGATCCAACAACTGGGCAACATAGCCTCACCAAATTGCTCCTTAAAGTCAAATCATCACAGGGTCTGGGGAGTTAGCTCAGCAGTCTAAGCACCTGCCTGGCAAAGGCAAGGACCCAGGTTCAAATCCCTGATACAGCATGCTGTGCTTGACCCAGCCATGCCAGCCACTGAAACTGGGCGTGGTGGCACACATCTGTAATCCCAGCACTGGGGAGGCTAAAACAGGAGAATCACTGAGTCTAAGCTGCAGAGCGAAACTCTGTAGCAAATAAATCAATTTTTTAGATTTTTTTTTAAATTAACCATCTCATAAAAATTTTTTTAAAAAATAAAATTAAAATTAAAAAAGTAAATTAGTCATCACAACTGAATACAATGTACATAACATAAAATATTCAAATTGAGTATATTTAGATGAGTTTTGAAACATTTGAAAACTGTTCCAAGGCATAAGAAATATTTCAAGATGTAGGAAATTTATATCTATCTATCTATCTATCTATCTATCTATCTATCTATCTATACATATTTCCTGGTCCTTTCAGCCACAGATCTACTTGCTGTCACTACCTTCTGTGTTTCTCTCTCCTAGAACCTTCCATAAATTGATTGATATAGT
Organism: Octodon degus; assembly: GCF_000260255.1. NCBI lineage: Eukaryota > Metazoa > Chordata > Mammalia > Rodentia > Octodontidae > Octodon > Octodon degus. The sequence continues at coordinate 2,290,121 of NW_004524817.1, read as the reverse complement.
ATGACTTTTTGTGCCTCAATTCTTTTCTTGTTATTTTATGTGTTTATTGTGATAAGATGTTTGTAACATAAAATGTACCATTCTAATCCTTTTTAAATTTGCAGTTACATGAGGTTACATATACTTTTATTGTTGTGCAGCCATCATCTTCATCCATCTCCACAACTTTTATTTTTCCCAATTAAAACTATAAACCATTAAACACTGTTTCCTTTTTCTTTCCTCCCTCTGGTCCATGCAAACCAGCATTCTGTTTTCTGTGTGTATGAATGCAGCTGACTGCCCTAGCTATTACCTAGGTAGCATGTGTCAGAATATCCTTCCTTTTTAATATTCCATTGTTTTCCATTGTATGCATGTTCCACATCCTGCTTACCCATTCATCTCTTGATGGGTGTGTATCTGCCTATAAAACAATGCTTTTGAGATATCATGTTTCATGTGTCTGTAACTATTTCCCACAATAATTTTTATGACTTTCAAAATCTAGCCAAATTAATCCTGAAATAACCAAATTTGAATTCAATATTATTTCATATTTTGTTGCACATTTTTCTTTTTTGGACTTACTATGAGCCAAATGAACTATTATTATTTGTCAGTACTGAGGAATCTCTGTCCTTTTGGAATCTAGTCCATGACAAGAGCAAAGATGGATCATAGTAATAATTTACAGGTCTGTAGCAGTGACCGCTGACAGTGCCCGTTGTCATGCTTGGTGTCATATAATCCTCTTAATCACCCTTTTGTAAATTATTGTCTCTGCATTGCCAATAAGAAACCCCACACTGTGAAGGATTAAGTAGTGATGTGCCCACGTTTCCTTAGCTGGCAGTAGCAAAAGCATCATCTGAGCCTAATCCTTTGGGTCTAGGTCCAGCGCACACAGCTTCTATCATTTATTTGAAGGCCACAAGAAATGCTCCCATGGCAGCACATACTGACATTGTTCCTAGCCTTGCATTGTCCCTGCCTGAGAGAGCCGAAGTAAATCAGCGTCATTAGGTCCTGCATGTTCCGGGGTCCTGTAGAAATGCATCTAAAATGGAAACATTTGAGGGATGGGTGCCAGTTACACCAGGGACACCCAGAGATCTGGTTCACAGTAGGAACCAGACTGCTCCGGGTTGAATTTTCCCATAGCCAGGGTTCTTGCTGGGCCTCAGCCTCCATCCTCCCTTTCACTTCATTTTCAGAGAAGCCCTTCAAAGTCAGTATTAACCCCAGACTACAGATTAATAAAGTGGACCTGAGACTGCTGAAGCGACTTCTGCAAAGTTAGCAAACAAGCAATCAGAGAAGCTCATAAAGCAGCGCTGCCTAGCTGGACAGAACCAGCCTCTTCATTGCCGTCCTAGTCTGATGCCCGCTGCCCCTCTTCCAGTCAGACAAGGAGTAGAGGAAATGAGAACAGTACCAGCCCAGGGCAAGCCACTGGAGGAAGGAGTCAAATTGCATTTTTTGTGTAAATTTTCCAAAACCAGCTTGATTTACAATTCATAAATGACTTGCTATGAAAACTTATAATGACCTCTCTGGGTTGTTTCTGTTTTTTAACTTTTGCTTGTTTTTAAAACGTGTTTCCCTCCACCTGGAATTCTTTGCTCATGCAGAATGTGTGTTTGGCTCTTTTTGCCTGATCTATCCAGGGAATATTAGTGGAATGTTGTTTCTTACTGAATTCTTGAAGGAACTGATGATGTTTATAGTGGTGAACAAAGAACCAGAATGTAAAATTCGTGCTGTTCTTTAACTAAAGACTCTTAGATAAAATTTACCTCAAGAGCTTTGCTCTCTTCATGGCCTCCTACAGGGGGCTTGCTTCTTAGTTCCTCCTAATAGTGTCAGATTCCAGGACTCCTGTGTTCACTTCAGAAGAGAGTCTGAGTTGTTTGCCCATTTCTTCATTTCAGGCTCTCGCGTGTTGATGAGAATGAACAGGAAGGGAGTCAGATGGGAGAATTGGGGATTCTGTACCTTTGCACTACTATGTACTTTGCACTGGGCCACTCAAGTAATCAGGAGTTCCATTTAGGGTGCTGGTTATGCACTGGCTGTGACAGCAGAGTTAGGGTATAAGGCTCTGTACTCATGTAAAATTCTGCCCCATTACTGATTCCTTAGCAAATGCTTTTGGTTTCTATGATGCTGGAAATAGAGGGCCTTTCAGGCATCCTTTCTGAAAAGGTAAAAATTTACCAACTTCCTTTTCTAGAATTCAGTGATTCTTCTGGGGAATGAAAACCAAGTTTATACATTTTAAACTATTTTTGACATATTGTCCTGCTACTACTACTTTTCTAGGATATTTGAATGCCTTCAGATTGTACCTTTAGAAAGGTTGGCGTTGGTCAAGGAAATTCTGGTGAAAAAAAATGTTCCAAACTTTAGCTGAAGGAGATACATAATATTGCTCTTCACTTGTGGTGATAGACAGCTAAAATAGCAATTCTTTCTAAAGATATCTCAACTTAAAAAGTGTTTTATATTTTAGAAGAGGAAAATAAAATCACATAATTTATTGCCTACATTTCCTATTACATATTTCAGTGGGATATCATATCTTCTAAACAAAAATCCATTACATTTTATTTGCTTCCCCAAGAATAAGTTTAGTGCCAATTTGAAATATATAAACCTCTAGGGGCTGTGGAGATGGCTCAGTAGAATAAGCGCTTCCCTGGCAAGCGCAAGGGCCTGAGTTAAATCCCT
>NW_004524817.1:2283995-2287309 GCF_000260255.1 Octodon degus | reverse complement strand
ATATATATATATATATTCATGCTGCCTTTCACTAAATTTCCAGCAAAATGTCGCCACACATCTAGATTCACTTTGTGGGCTAAACTGAAATATTGCATCTAACTTGCTCATTTTATAGAATATTTTCTTTACTACCAACTTGCAATTTTCTAGAGAAAAGCATACCAAATAATTGAAAACAATGTACACATGGAAATTAATCATTTACAGTTAATAATATGGTTCCTTTGTCTTTGAAAACAGAGATTTGAGTTACACTGGTTCAGCTATACCAAGCACAGTGGAGACTGAAGCGCATTCCTTTGTGTGATTTTCCACAGCCCCAGTTTCAGCATTTATTTATCATTAGCACATACCATTAAAAAAAGGTCTGCTCCCCTATAGATTTGCTTACCAGACAGCTGAACCACAGCAGTGAAAACTCATAAGCTAGAATATCTCCCAAAACTCATTTACCTAAATGTCAGGTAGATACTGGCAAAATGAAACAGAAAAACTGCAGCATTATATTTTTTCCCACATGTGTGACTGATGACCAGGGGGTAAGTATGGTTAATTGAAGCCTTTCTAAAATAAGATGGTATAGACCAAGAGGAATGGGAGAAATTGATAACCCTACCCCCAAGAGTTTGTCTGGCCAACATGCACTGTTTGCATCCCATGTATCTCTGAGTCACTCCAAATTTCAGTCAGGCCTGATGTGGACCAGGTCTCAGGAGTAGTGACATTCAGGTCATCAGCCCAGAAACACACTAAGCATAGCAAGGAGAGGGCTCTCAAGTTAGCTGCACATAGACTCCACGGTCAGGGCAAGAGTTAGGTCACAGGCAGGTCGACAATGGGAAAATCAAAGCTAGGGACTTCGAAAAGTACTCCAGGTCAACTAGGAGCCAGGGAGAGAAGCTCGGGGAGCAAGTGGCCTATTGGAGGGAGCCGCTAAGGGCACTACCTGCTCTGCCCTCAACCTTGCACAGTGGATAGGGTCACCGTGGTAAAGGGAAGGGAAGCAGCTGGCGCCTTTATGTAGTGAGTAAAAAGAAAACTATGGAGCACAGCCACAGCCTCTCTTTGTGCCCCGTAGCAAGTTCACGGGGTTGTAAAGTCTTAGGGAAAGCAACCAACATTTGGAGTTATCATATACTAATGAAATCAAATGGCTTATAAGCTTCCAAAGTGGTATTTTGTGCATATAAATGGAATTATGTTCATTACAGAGTAGAAAGGAGCCCCTGTGCTAGTTAGAAGTGAAGGATGAATGTCAAGCTAAGTAATTTAATAGGACAACAACTATTAATATCTATTTTCATTTTCCTGGCACTCTTTAAAACTTTGTCTCTTGAGAATACTTGTTCTGTTCACTTTTTAGTCAAAATCTTAATTACTTTTGGATATTGAAAATCTGAAATGAAGGAGACCTGCAAGCCATTTAAACCTCGTCTTCGTTTTCTCATTTCTCCAGTGAATTCCTTGGACCAGAAGCTCTCTTCACACTTAGTGTTTTGAGTCTGAGTGGTATAAATTCAAGGCTGTACAGATATGTTTAACATTTAAAATGGGGAAAAAATTGTCTTCATGAGCTTAGGGACTCAAAGAAGTATCACAGCAGACTGGTTGTTCCAGCTGGAAGTTTGCTTCTGTATGACCAGCTAGGTTTACCCCCAAAGGACAACGCTTGATACCCGGATGGGGATGAAGAACAGCCTCCCTCCAAGAAGAAAGAGGACACAGGAGGGCAGGAGGTGATGAGGGAGCAAGCCCTGGCATCTGTCCTGGCCACGCCTCAAGCAGGGGAAGCGGACACACTGTCAGAACTGAGACCCAACCTACGACCTATTTCCTCTCCACCCACAATTGTGCTCCCACCTCCAAAATGTCATTCTTAACAATAAGCAAATGGAAAGACAAAAATAGCTTTTAAGCATCCTTTATTTATTTAATTGACATATAAAAATTGGACATATGTATGGGATATCATATGCTATTTCAATACATATATACATTGCATAATGAATAACTTTTTACAAATATACATTCACTTACTTTACAAAGCTCAATAAATATATTTAAGGAATGATATTATGTAATGACCAAATATTGGAGAAGATTTAAATATTCAAATACATGAGTTAGTTTAAAATATTGTGAGATAGCCATGTTCTAATAATTTATGGCTACGTGAAATCATTTGTAAACATTCTTTTGATGTACCTAATTGAAATAATAAGGTATTATAATTATCACAAGTGCTCCTTTTTTATAAAAAGAAAATTTAATTTTTATATAATACAAAAGTTTCATAGCCTATGAAACAAAATATTATCACTTTTTTGTTGAGCAACTAAATTACTTTTCCCTCTTTGGGACTAATAATTTTTCTAAGTACAAAAATTTAGAAAAATTAACAGACAGTAAGTTATTCTTTGAGGTACTGAGTCACAAGAAGAATTTTATCTGTAGCACTCCTGTAGTTTGATATACTCTATGAAATGCACTGACCCTTGAGTGTGTTCTCGTTAGCCAGTGAGTGTGGGTCTAACCACAGGTTCCCAAGGCCATCGAATCTGAAAAGCATAGAGCATTGCGTGTGGGGTACAAGTCGTGGGTCAGATCCACAATACAAAGAGCAGCTTTGCTTCAGGAAATCTAACTTATTTTTTTAATTTAGAAATTTATTGTTTAATTGACAAGCTTCATATATCTCTAGTTTAAAAAAAAAAAAAACAGTGAAACCAAGACACTATTTCAAAGTCTGGGCCCTTCTTCCAGCTTCCAAATACAAGAGCTCTGAATATTGTATATCTCAATTGGAAGACTAAGACAAAAATATGAAGGAAGCCATGACATTTGAGAAAACAAAGATTTCCTATAACTGAAGGATCCTCCCATCCTTCCTGGGATGACCTAAATGCCTTTACAGGCAGGGGGAGATGGGGAAGGTGGGGACTGGTGATGAGGGAAGAGGGGAGAGAAAAGAAACCCAGAACAGAGTAGAATCCAGTTCCAGTGTTCTGAATCAATGTGCTACACGTCCTTATAAATCTAGTGTCCCAGAAAGCAAGATTTCATTTTTCTGTCTCAACCTGGAGTTCTAATCCTGATTCCTTTCAGCAGCAATTCTACAGGCAGCAGGGAGATTGTGGCACTGGAACATCCGCTTATGCTTCTGTGGAACTCCAACAGGGGTCTGATTGTGGACTAGCTTGCAAACTATACAGGGCTGGAAGCAGAACTTAAATGGGTGTGATGAAAAGAAGACTTGAATAAAAGAGAGAGAGAGAGAGAGAGAGAGAGAGAGAGAGAGAGAGAGAGAGAGA
>NW_004524817.1:2263527-2275195 GCF_000260255.1 Octodon degus | reverse complement strand
TAAAAAATTAAAAAATATATAACAAAAATAAATAAAATAGAGTTAAAGCAAAAAAACAAAAGAAATACTATAGAGAATGTTGATGTGCTCCAAGTTCCCTGTGTGTCCTCCAGTGACCTTCTGGGAAGTGGACATCTAGGTAGAGAGAGAAGGAGGGAAAGGCATGATTCACGGGGGAGTGGTACGGTGTAGAGGCTTCTGCTGCTAAACCTGCCGAGCATGAGAGTCCGTGTGTGGGAGGAGGCTCCAGTCTGGGCTGTGTTGCTTGATGCCCAGATTATCCTCCTTTAGGCATTTTGCTGATTTTACCTTATTTGCTTGACAAAGGAGATAAAATTCAAATTTTTCCTTTTTCACTTGGTTAGTTTATCGTCTTTAGGAAAACATTAGAGGACAGGTTATAAATAATACTCACAATTTGGGTTAGGATTATAAATAATAACATATTTGCTTGGCATTTCACTATTTCAAAGTGCTTTCACACCGCGTGTTGTCTTAGTGGAATGTTATCATACTTTGTAAGGAAGATATCATCCCAGATTATACAGGAAGAGCTGAGGCTCAAAAGACACAGGAGAGTCCAGAGCTACCATCTTAGGAAATGAAACATTCAAATACATATTTTCTCTCCTACCTGGAATTTACTTTATTAATCTGCTTTTTCTAATATAGATGGGATACACCCAGCTATAAAGCATGATTGGATGGAACCAAGGCAGAGGAGGAAAAATAAAAATAAAAAAAGACAGAACAAAGGCATTTACCACTTTAAGCCAAATTCACTATACAGTACTTTTGCCTAGGAAGTGAAAGAAACTGTTTCTTCAAAACTGATTTTAGTATCTAGTGTATTAAAATTACCTTAGTTAATTAATCAGATTATCTCCACCAGAGCATTTAGGGGAATTTTTTTTTAATTTATGTATTTGATACAGGGTCTTGCTTTGCAACTCAGACTCACAGCGATCCTCCTGGTTCAGCCTCCCCAGCACTGGGATCAGGCATGTGCCACCACACCTGGTTTCAGTGGTCAGCTTGGTGGGGCCAGGACAGGGCCAATGTGGCATGCGGTCCTGAGGATTGAACCCTGGTCCTTCTGCTTGCCAGGCAGGCTCTTAGACTGCTGAGCTATCTCCCTGGCCCTAGGGGAGTATTTTTAATTCCTAGTAAGAACAATGACCTGCTCTCTTAATGAGAACCAACAACTCCATTCCATTGCTCCCTCTCTTAAAATATTAGGAATATGAGGAGTTAATTTTCAGTGGATACTGCACATTAGGTTTTTTCTTAAGAAGCTTTAAGGGCCTGCCAGATAGCTCAGCAGACTAAAGCATCTGCTTAGGCAGAGCACAGCAGCCAGGGTTTGATCCCGGCATGCTAGGCTGGCCCTCCCCAGGGTGTGCTGAGACAGTGATTGAGACTAGGCATGGTGGTGCATGCCTGTAATCCCAGTGCTTAGGAGGCTGAAAACAGGAGAATCACTATGAATCCGATCTGTGTAGTGAGACCCTGTAGACCCTGTACTAAATACATAAAAAAAGAACCTTTAGTCTAATGGGTACAGGGAGGAAAACAAATAAGTAAACAGACTACTCTAGAGCAGTAAGTGTTATTTAGTAACAAAATGTGGCAGCAAACCTAGAAAGCAAGCAGGACACTGAGTTACATTAGGGCGTTACTTGCACTCACGGAGAGAGCTCAGTGGAGGGACAAGGGGAGATCTGGCAACCTACGCAGCTCGAGGAACTGCAGATGGAGAGAGGACAGACAAGGAGACAGAAGGTGGAGAGGCATAGGCAAGGTAAGAGGTCCTGAAAGACTCCTGTGGGCTGCTAAGAAAGGCTTATTCTTAGTGCAGTTGAAGTCATGGATGCAGCTGACCAGATTAGAAGGGGCAGATGGGCAGATGGATTTGAGGACCCATTACACCTATAAGCTGACCTCTGAGAAGGTTGGTAGTGGAAGTCAAGCCAGAAAAGGCCAAGCAAAGAGGAGGTGTGGTCTCTGCTGGGCATCCTTGCACTTTCTGAACAAGCTAGAAGAAAGTCAGACCTCCCCAGTCCAGAGCTGCATCCCCACTGTGTCTTCTTAGCTGTTTGGCTTTTTCTTCCTGTAGATAATTATCTTCCTCTTGGAGTGTTGCTAAGATGATCAAATATTTTAAGGAGAATTTCATTCTTTACTAGAACCAAATAGTTATCATAGTGGTGTTAGCATTCCGATTCCTCTCAGAAGCAGTCCTAGATGTGTGTTCTTTAGCTTTCTTCTGAGAATACTAGAGTTCTTTCTCCACCGATGGATAAAAATAAGGATGCCTTAAATTTCTCTTTCTAAATATTTTGAACTTCAAGCTTGGACTTTTTCTTTATGTTGCAGTTTAGAGACTAAAGCAAAGAAGTTGTTTTATTTTATTCTTTATCATCTAAAGATATGGGCTCGTGGTTAATGAGAATTGTAGGGCCAGTTCAAGAGCAGTGATGAGTCCAGAGCAGAAAAGATCAGACATCAGCACGACCTCACTAACCTTCTCTGTACTAAATGACAAAATGCTAGAAATAGCCTTTGGATCAGGTCACAGAGACACTAAAGTACTCACCCCTCATTGCAGAACTCTATTGAACCCTATCTATCACTTGCCACCTTAGATTGCAGCAGCCTGCTTCAATGCTGAGCAGAATTTCAAACAAAAGATAAAAAGACAGAGAATCCCCTTTCAACCGTTCACCTTCTGCTTTTATTTAGCATATCTCTGGACTTTTGAGAAAACGGTGGACAATGATCCTCCAGTATTACAGCAGGCGGTTTTGCATTTGTAGAAGGATCATAGATCATAGGGGAGGGTGGGACTCCAGGACCCGTGCGCCTCCTTCTGGTGCTTTGTCTCCCTTCTGTAAAATACCAGCACTGCACCATCACTAGAATCATAGGAGAGATACACAACATTATTCCTTAATTTTTAGCAGAACTAGGCAGAGTGAACCATCAGAGTTTTGGACTTTCTGAAAGAGAATAGTGTGACTGAGCAAAGGAGTTCTAAGCCTGAGTCCCAAACTTCATGTCCAATGTGCTTGTCATCAGCACTATTCGTAAGCCTCAAATAAGCGTCAATGATCCTGTTCTGGGTCTTGATAACCAACTTTTCTAGTCTAGTAGAAAATCCACATTGTTTGAGGAATCAACTTTGGATAGGTGACAATACCCCTCTACTCCCATCAGCCACACTAACACACATGGATTATTCTCACATCATTTTTAGGTAAGAGAAAAATACTGACGCAAGTGAAAAACTTAAAATGTAACCTAGCATATGAGGCTGAGCTTCCTAGCTGGCAGCGTGGCAGTTACTGAGATTTCATATTGTGCAAAGCATTGCGCCCTTCACTCAGGACAAGCACAGCAACTCGCCGTAGCAACAGCACTGAGCCTTGTGAGCGCTGCTCTTTCACTAGCACAGCATACAAGGGCAGTGAGAGAAACATAGTTTGCTTTTCTCTGGAGGAGTCTACATTACAATTGTTCAATAGGATTACTTTTTTCAGGTTGCTATTTCAACCACAGCATTTTCATTAAAAATTTTTTATTTTCTTTCTTTTTTTTTTTTTTTGATGGCCCGCTCAGCCTACCCTGGAGGTGGGGTCATTGCGGCGAGTGATACCAGGGATCAAACCATGGTCCCTGCACACTTGCCTAACCTTACAAGTGCTTTAGACTGCTGAGCTGTCTCGCTAGCGCCTCATTAAAATTTTTGGCAACATAAAAATACCTACTGCTTGATGTACATATTATACTATTGCTACTTAGGCCAGGAAAAGAAAATTCACAGCATGAATGTCATGCCAGTCACAAAAATAAATTTCCAAAAACAAAATAGGCCTATTACCTGCACAAAAGCAGATTATAAAAGAACAGTTTTCTAAGTGAGAATTTGTGCATCTTTAATGCCAATAACATATAACGCATCCCAATGTTTTTCACAGGTCCCCCTAAACCTACATTCAAAAGCCAAGGCCTCATGGAGAAGCTCAGATTTGGGCAGTTACCATCAAGGAAAAGTCAGTAAGCTTCTACTGTAAATGAAAAGTAAAGGTGATTCTTCTACTCGGTGACTTAAGAGTCAAAGAGAGAGGAACAAGGTAGAAGATGGGGCTGGCAAGCAGGGAGAAAAGAAAAGCCCTGGGAAGGCAGGAAGCAGTCACGCTCCCATGGAAAATCTTTCAGGGAATCAAGCTATTCGTAGAGAACCTACTACATGCCTGGAGTAGTGGCAATTCAAGCAAGTACTCATTATTCTCACCATCAGGGTTGCTCTATTGTAGGCCAGGAAAACAATGAATCTAATAAATGAAGAAAGTGTCCACTGTGTGACGCAGTAATGGCAGGAAAAGGAGTAAAGCACAGCTGGTTCGGTGAGCTGCACATAGAAGCTTATTCCCGCCCTTAGTCCCGTCACAGGCAATGTAGAAGCAAAGCAGAAATGGGCTCCGCTTCTGCCCTGCCTGCTCTCTAATGATGTTGCTTTTGGTCAAAACTGGCAGTAATCACAGGAATCCTATTTCCCCACTACTTCCAAGGACAGATAAGTGATCACATTAGAAGACTGTTGTCTTTTTTTTTTTTTTTTAATTTAAAGAGAAAACGAAACAACAGCCATAAAAATGACACCGAAATTCAAGACAAGATGATAGGAAATTAACAATAGTTGATATATTACATATTGTTTTCCCAAATCCTGCCTGAACAAAGCTAACGCTGGAGAGTTAATGTATAGAGGAACAGGACAGTTAATCATAAAAAGCTTACTGACAAAATATGTGTAAGATAGATGTGTGTTCTGTGAGATAGTAAATGGGTGGCTAGAGATATGGATGAGACACAAGAACTTGGGTACTGATACATGATACATTTTGAAGAAGACATTTTTTAGTAATAGAACAACTTCAGGCTCTCTTTGCTACCATCAAGGAAGCCTTCGAAGAAGAGAGGAAGTTTGACCTGAAACATCAGAGATGAGGAAAGCAGTTGTCCACTGAGGTAGAGGCAGAGGGAAGAGCGGATGGGAGATGCTGAGGTGGAAGCAAGTTTGCTGAGCACAAGGAACAGAAAGATGGCCCACCTGAGGGAGTAAGTGAAGGCAAGAGTCAAGTGAACGAGGCTCAATGGACAGGCGTGCAGTGAGATAGATTTTCATAGCCCCCGTAGAGTCTAGATTTGTTGTTTCGGCTTCAGTGTCCAGATTTTGACTATTATAGATGTGGAAATAAATTTACCTTCACTTTTTGAAAAAACACCAATGCATGCCAGATATAGCAGCACATACCTATAATCTCAGCACACAGGAGTTGAGGCAGGAGGAGGGTTGCTATGAGTTCAAGACCAACCTGAGCTATACAGAAAGACCCTGCCTAAAAAAATATTCCTGGGGCTGGGGAGATGGCTCAGTAGAATAAGCGCTTCCCTGGCAAGTGCAAGGGCCTAAGTTCAATCCCTGGTTCTGCCAATAAATAAATAAATTCCTTTTAATATATATTTTTAAATCTCTAAGGCTCTAGGATAACAGAGAGTAACAGTAGAGATATTATTGAATCCTTCCAGATAAAAGATGAAGAATTGAAACTAAGTTATATTTGTCTTATCACTAAAGGACAGAAGTAACTGGAGTCAGGGCATATTTTAAAGACAAATGTACATTTAGGTGCAGTATATGAAAGAAAAAATAGAATTAAGATTTTGGTGAATTGTGCTTGAGCTATTGAATGTTACTGTATCAGGGAAGCCTGAGAAGTCCGGAGGGTTGGGGCCTAGAATTCAGTAGAAGGGAATGGCTTTGGGTTGGTTCCTCAACAGGACATCCTTGTAATACATGCAAGATAAAAGACCCATGTGGCAATGAAAGGAGAGTGAGCAAAGGACATGTGGTGTTTCCCAACCATCTGTAATTTTTTCTATGAGGTGTTGTGGTTTAGATCTAAATGTCCTGCAACATTGTATATTCAGAGTGGATCAGCAGGGCTCTGTACTCACCAATGGATTAATCCACCATTTAACTCATAGCTAAATGTCCTGCTAGGACCGACGCACTGTGTGGAGGCCTAGAGCCATTGAGTCGCAGCCTGGGATGAGGTACTCTTGTTCCTGAACTTTGCTCTCTCTCAGCTTCCAGCCATCGTGAAGTGAGCAGCCTTACTGCACCACATCCCCTGCCATGGAGCCCATCTGCCACAGATTGAAAGCTCTGAAACCCTGGGCCAAAACAAGCCCTTCCTCCTTTAAGTCCCGCGTGTCAGGTTTTTGTCCTAGCAACAGAAAAATAGCAAGCGTAAACTAAGAGTCAGTAGAGAAAAGGCCATGCTGGAGATCTGAAGAAAGGGAAATTAGTGAAATATCATCTCGGAGGAGGACATAGAATCTTAGGGAAGTGTGATAAGAAAGTATATAAAGATCATGTGGCCAGTTTTAATATATAGTCATCTTTGAATTGAGACCACTTAGCATGATTACATGGTTTTCCCAATGGAATGTTCTGCACGTGCTGGCATAAATAAGACAGTTGAGTTTAATCATGGGCATAGTTTCCCATTCCTCCTCAGATGAAGTAGCAATAAATAGCACAAACTTATTATTTTGCACTGCTGGATGTCAGAATCCCAAAACAAATGCCACTAGGGTAGATCCAAGTTATCAGCAAGGCTGCATTCCTGCTGGGGGCTGTGGACAAGAGTTCATTCCCTCTCCTTCTCCAGCTTCTAGAGCTCATTCTTGGTTGTTCCCTCAGACCACAAAGCTAACACCAGTCATCCTTCCCGTGGTTCTCTCTCTCCCACCTCTGTGTGATCATGGTCCCACCTGAACATGTAAGGTGCTCACTCTATCTTGAGGCCAGCTGATTGGCAGCATTAATTCCATCTGCAACCTTAATTTTCCCTCCCCAAGTAACCTAAGCTGCACACACGTGCAGCCATTAAGCAATGCGAATCTTTGGGGGGGGCAAGCAATGTACCTACCACATCGTGGCTGAGGATTGCCAGGTGAAATGGAATGAGGAGGAGTAGAGGAGAGTGAGGAAATTTAGGATGTTCTCAGGAAGGGGTTATAAAGTTGACCCATGCACCATGCTGTGAGAAGAGATAAGGGTAGGAAAGGCCGGTTAGGAGAGAGCAAGCTACCAATGTCACAATAGGATGGGTCTGCTAAGAAACTTTCTCGAGTGGAAGTACTAGACTTGGAGAGGGCAGAAGATCTAAAACTGGGGCGGATGCTGGAGACGTATATGCTGTTAGATATGTTAGGGCTTGTGAGTTTTGAAACTAACTCAAAGGAATAAGTAATGAGCCACAAGGTTGTAGTAAGGCTCCAGGGTGTGGTGTGGTGTGGCATGGTGTGGCGTGGCATGGCATGGCGTGGTGTGGCTTGGCTTGGCATGGCATGGTATGGTATGGTATGGTATGGTATGGTATGGTATGGTATGGTATGGTATGGTACGGCATGGTATGGTTTGGTGTGGTTTGGTTTGCTAAGTGAGGGTTTTGTTCTGTAGTTCAGGCAGGCCTTGGTCTGACTATGGAGCCCAGACTGATCTTGAACTCACAGCAACCCCTCTGACTCAGTTTCTTGAGTCCATGCCCAGAAGGTGATTATTTTTAAAGAAATCTAAACATCTTATTAGTTTTGGAAAGTAAGCCCAGTTTCCAACTTTGACCTTCTCTCAGATCCCTTCTCCAGCCTGAATGGAGTGGAACCTGGGAATGTGGTGAGTGGACAGGCAGCCCTATCATCCAGGAAAGCTGAAACCACAAAAGCTATGACTGAGGAGGATGGGACAACGAAATGGCTTTGAAAATTATGTGTAAATTCTTGCACTGATACACAGCAGAGCTATCCAGGGTGTCTGCATAGGACCAAAGGAACATTCTACATCTGATTTGCTAATGATGCATCAATTCTGAACTTAAACTTGTTTCATGCTTTATTCCACAATCCAAACATGGGTATTCTTGCTGTGTTCACTGAAAAACTTTTCTTCAGTGTACTGTGTCCAGAGAGCATGAGATTAGCGTTTCTCTACCAAAACCAGTACAGAAATCGTCTAAGAACTTCATAGTTTCTATGCCACATTACAAGGGGGAAAAAAATCACAATTTCTTCTAGATCCATGCAGATAATTTTCCCCAAAATAGTACAAAATGACAATTTACTGAAAACAGGGTAATTTACCTATTCGCAATAATTTGGGTATGAATATAAGACAGACAAGGAACCTGTTGTGTAAAACTAGAGAATTAAGAAAATGATATACTATGTGTTCCAAGGTCAACAATTTATTACATGTGATTATCACAGAAAGTAGAAATAAGGCTTTCCTTATGATTTTGGTGAAAATTTAGCAAGAATGTACAATTGTTTTAATAGTTAGAGACATATGCACACACCTTTTAAATAACTCACTGAAGTGACAGATGCTACCCACTGCAGAATGGCCAAGAGGGGCTTCCGTAAACTCAGTGCCACCATTGCCATGACCCTTCTAACAGTCTCACGCCTCACCATGCATCATGCCCTTTGTCCACACTTTCATATTCCCCTCCCCAAGCCCTTCTTTCTTTCAGTTTTTCATTTTTTAAAAAATGTTCTGTGAAGCCCAGCTTCTCCAGTGATTTCACTGACATGAGACCCCATACTTGGTTCTTTTCCAACTTTGTTTGACCTTGGAGTGAGTGCCCCTCTTGCAAAGTAAATGGTTTCTGTTGACTATTATTAACATTATCCACTCAAGGGCCAAAAGGACAAACTGAATGCTTACATGGGGCTCCCACATTCCACAGAACCAAGTCAGTCCCAGGCAAAGTCATGCTCAGCAGCATGCTTTACTGACTGATTAGTTGGACAAGTGATACATCCCTCAACTCCTCACCCCGTCTCTGCCTGCCCCAGCCACTGAAATGCCCACCTTGCGTTTTCTGATAGTAGTGGTGACAAGGAGCTAAAACAATCTATGGACTCTAGAATGCAGTTATCTATTTTGTAAACAATTTTAATTCCTTTCAGGCTGCTGCTGAAAGAAAAATAAATGAAATCCCCAAAAGGCATATCCGGCAATGTCCATTTACCAAAGTGGTGAATATTTCACACACGTGTGCACATGTGAATAGCAGAGCTATAAGTATGACTAAAATGGTAATTTTATGTTTTCTTCTAAAACATGAGCGCCATAAACAAAGAACTTGTATGGCTCTTTGTTGTTGTCTTAATAAATAGCATAATGCATACATACAGTAAGAATTAAATAAATATTTCAATAAATGCAAAATGACTGATGTAGAGCAGGCTGGGGGTAAGAAAATGGGCAGTAAGTACTTTCTAAGACTACAAAGGCAGTGAACCTGGCTGTACCCCAGTGGGCTTCTAAATGCTGAGCAGTCACCATGAACCACTGATGTCCCATCCAACCAGGCAGAGGACAGGGCTAAGGCAGGGGGATGGAGTGCAGCAGCAGAGACGGAGAGCTGGAAGATGTGAGCACTGACTATGGTCAAGGCTGGCCTAGGAAATGCACCTTGACTCCTGAGATGCTGGGTTTTAGCAAGGGGAGTTTATTCAATGCCCCCCCAATAGACAGGTGGAGGTGAACTTCTTCAGTCATGCAGGCCTCCTAGAATTACAGTGAATCTTTAGGCTTTAGAATCCCTTGGACTGTCACTTTGAATAGAGTAAGAGATCCTCGAAGCTCAGCAATGTTGTTGTTCATGTAAAGCAATAATACAGATGAGATAGATAGATAGATAGATAGATAGATAGATAGATAGATAGATAGATAGAAACATTTTACACTGAGGTCCCTAACTGATGCAAATATTACTTGTATTAGGCGAGAAATATTTATTTCAATACCTTTATTGAGCTACAATTGACATACAATAAACTATACAAATTTTAAGGTACACTAGGATGTTTTGACATATACCTGTGAAACCGTTATCAAAACCAAGATATTGGACATATCCATCCCTCTCTCTCTACGCCCTCTCTCCCTGTCTCCACTTTTCCTTGTGCCCTTGTCATCTCTTTGCTGTAGTCACTGATCTAATCCTCCAGCCCTTTTGTCTATTCCATCGAAACATGGATCCTTAAACACTCTTCCTTTCCAGAGTGCTAAGCGTTGTCAGTGGCAGGTATTGAGGAGCTGTTGCAAAGAAAAGATTTAGCTTCTGGGTTCTGGTGTGTGCATGACCAGGCAGTTTTAGTGCCAGGCTCCTGCAGGACCATCTGCTGGGGTGGCCACTCCCTCAGGCATTTCCATAGCCAAGTGCCTCTGGGGACACCCTTCCTGTGATCAAGTCTCCTGCTGCCTCAAAAGCTCAGCTTTGTGCAACTTGCACTTGGTCTGCAGCCTGGCAACTTCTTTCCCTGTCTTGAATGCACCAGCAAGACTCTCCAGCAAGGTCTCTTTCTCAAATTGTTGAGGTTGGTATGGCAATGAGGCTTTTCCTCTGGTACTCTTTCTCAACATTTCCACCGACAGCTGTTTAGCTAGTCCTTCCATCTGATATTCCTGTGGCTTTCTCTTTGCCTCTTACTAGCCAATTCCTACTTACTCCAATCCCCTATTATAATCAGTGATCCTTTAAAATAAGTTTTGTGTTTCAGTTACCATATTGCTTGCTTCTCTTGATTGGACCCAAACAAAGTTTGTGGCACACTGCTTATGTCTATATACTTATCAACCTACAGACTTCCCCACCTGTCCCTCTGTGTTACTCTTCCCCCCCCAAAAAAAATACTCATCTGTTTTCTGTTACTATAGTATACAGTTCATTTTCTGTAAAAGGAACCCAGAGATTTTATCCAATATTTCCTTCATAATTTTAGGTTAAACAACTGGGGTTAACCTAAAATCTGTTAACTATTTGTACATAGTACAAGGGGTTTGAAAGCATTGTTTTATTTATAGAAATTGAGCTGCTCCACAACCATTTGTTTATAAGATGATCATTTCTTCATTAAATCACCTGCCTACCTTCTTCGAATGCACTTGTTCACATAGGGGATGGCTTTCCTTCTGCGCTGTCTTCTGTGTCATTTCATCTGTTTGCTCACCCTTATACAGCACCCACTGGGTACAATTAACACAATTATGACAAGTCTTGTATCTTTGTCACATTTCTTGTTGCTTTTTGGAATAGGGTCTCTCTAAATCACTGGGTTGTTTAAGCTGGGCTTGAGCTTGAAATCCTCCTACCCTAGCCTCCCAGAGGGCTGGGATTACAGGCATGTGCCACCATGCCAGGTTTCCTCTTGTTGAAAAGAAAAAAAAAGCCAACTGGAATATTAACAGGAATTAAGTTAACTCTATAAATTAATTTATATAGAATTGACAGCTTCACAACATTGAGTTGTCCACCTCATGAAAAAAATGTATCGCTCATTTATTGAGTACTCTTTAATTTCAATAGTGGTTTGTCATAGTTGGTGGATAGGTTTCACATGTATTTGATTAATTTTTTCCTAAATAGTCCCTACTTTTATGCTATTTCAAAGGAATTAATATTTCTATTTTAAAGGGATTAGAAATTTTAAGGCCAGGGGGCTGGTGAGATGGCTCAGTGGTCTAAAGCACCTACTTAGAACAAGCTTAGCAAAGCACAGGGACCGCGGTTCAATCCCCCAGCACCAC
>NW_004524817.1:2256841-2263427 GCF_000260255.1 Octodon degus | reverse complement strand
AGAGCAGAGCAGAGCAGAGGAGAGCAGAGCAGAGCAGAGCAGAGCAGAGGAGAGCAGAGCAGAGCAGAAGGGAAAACCTCCCTGGGAATAGCAAGGACTTTCTAAAGAAGCATAAATGTAACAATACTTCAACTCCTTTAAAAAAAAAAAAAAAAAAGGTGGGGGGGTTGGCTTAAAACATTTTACTATAAATGAATTTATGTCAGCTGGCAATGAAAACATGTCACTAATATACTGTGGACACCTTTTGCAATGTAAATCCATGCCCCCTCTTTTTTATATGGTGAACTTCAACTTAGCAATTACAGCAAATGTTATAGTCTAAAGCTCAAACACATTTTAGCAATTTTGAAATTGAAATGAGTACAAACCAAATAAAATTTACATCCTAACCACCACTCCCAGGTAGGACTGTGGGTCCACTTGAGCCTTCTGCATAGATCACAGAGCCTTTTCCTGCAGGTGCTTCTCTAAGTCATGCAGGTTGTCTTCAGCTTCGCTCTCAGTCTCCTTCTTGGACTGAGGGGGCTGCCCCAGGCTCTTCCTGTGCTGAAGTGGTTGTGACAGCAGCAACAGCCGCAGGGGTAGCAGGAGCCGCAGTGGTTGTAGCCACAGCCTTTTCCTTCTTGTGTTTTTGTGCTTCTTCTGTTTCTTATCGTTTTTGCGTTTCTTGCCTTTCTTTTTCTTCCCATCTTCTTCCGGGCTGGAGAAGGGTTTGGTGTGGGGCTCTTAGCCTTCCTGGCTGGCACCGCAGGGGGCCAGTTTGTGGTGGGTGATTGAGGCTGCACAGGGGACGGGGTGCTGGGGGCTTCTTAGCCGCTGGCTCAGGAGACCCCGAGACAGACGAAGAGGACAGAGCCTGTCTTACGGACTGCGGTCTTGGTGAGGCAACCTTTTTAAATCCTAAAGTTCTGGAGACTCTTCTAATGGGCCTCGTATTCAGAGGTGGGGAGTGTCTTCTTTGGGGTGAGGCCGACGTTCCTCTTCGAGCAGTGGAGGACTTGAAGTCTGAGGAGCTCGAAGCTGCGGTGAGGGAGAATCCCGTTTGTTTGGTTGTGGTGACCACCAGGTCTCCCTGGGAGCAGGGCTGGGGAAGACCATTTCCTACGCTTTGATGAAACAGAAGGTAAGCGGCTCTTGGCGGCTGGGGAGCTTTTCTGTTTGGGAGGCGGAGAGGGGGCGACCGGCGCTTTGGTGGTGGGGATGGCGATGCCCTTCTCTAGGGAGGGGGCCGGGGCTCAGCCGTCCTTCTCTTGGGAGGTGGAGAAGGAGCGCACCTGCTCTGTATGGAAGAAGGGCATCTTCTGGGGAAGGTGAGCGCCGCCGAGGGGAGATGGCGGTGGTGTGGGGGATCTGCACCAAAGAGGAGGAGGAGGAGGAGCTGGCGAGGGCGAGCGGGGTTTTCTGGCTGGTGGGGGGCAGAGAGGGGTTTCTCCTTCATCTGCTCTGAGACGAGATCTCTTTAGTGGTGGTGGAGACGCACTCCGAGGAGACGATCTCCGCAGTGGGCCCAGCCCCCATTTTTCACATGCGATCGCTTGGGTCGCTCGTCGTCAGAGGACAAGGAGGAGCCAAAGTCAGATGAATGAAGACTGCTGGCTCTTGTCGTCAGTACTGGCTTCGCTGCTGCACAGAATCAGCTGCAGCCGTTCTGCCACCTTGATCTTTTCAGATTCAGATATCTCTGCTTTTCTAGGCTTTGGTGCGGGTGATGACGATTCTCTTTTCTCGGTACCTTTATGTTTTGTCACTTTACCTGAAGTTCTCCCCGAGACACAGAAACACGGCCTTTTCTTACAAACACAGTTTGACTGCTGGTGTGTTGGGGAATGACGTCGTTTTGGCAGTGGAGCAGCTGGCGGGGATGGCTGTGCCTTCGCCTCGGAGGGCTTGCTGAAGGAGATCACCTACGAGGTTTTCGGGGGTGGGGGAGGGGGCTGGATGTCCTCTTAGGAGATTTCTTTGGTGGTGACCAGGAACGAGATGGGACAACAATGCTGATGACCGCCTCCTCCGTCTTACTGGAGATCTACCCCTTCTATGCCTTGGAGATGGCAGGATGCGTCGTGATGGCGCTCTTCTTCGAGGAGATGGTCTCCTGCTTGGGCTTGGCCTCCTTCTGGATAAATATGATCTTGATTGGGACTTTCGGTGCCTTCTTGGTCGAGTATGAAAAGGAGAGAGAGAAGGGGTCCGTGACCTTGATTTGGAGCGTGACCGAGATGTTGGCCAGGTCTTTTCTTTTTTGAAAATTTTTTCCGGAGTAGATTCTTTACATTCTGGCATGGGTTCGGGCTTGGGAACTTTCAGGATGTCACCAGCAGATGTGGCCTCTTGTACTGAAGGTTCTTTCACTTTCACTGAAGATTCAGGGAGCTCTGGAGATTTTCCCTTCTTTTCTGGAGCAGGGGAAGGACTCCAGCTCTTGGCTCTTGGTTGGGGAGATTGAGAATGGCTGTGCTTTCTCTCTCTCCTGACAGGGGATCATCTTCTGGGGGAAGGAAATCTGGATTTGTATCTTCTTGGGTTTGACACCTCTCCCTTCTTTCTCTGATGCTTTCTTTGTCTTCCTTGTCTCTTTTATCTTTGTCTTCATCTTGCTTTTTCGTTGATGCCAATTTTTCTTGTTCAATCTCTCTATTTTATTTTTTCTTTCTTTAATTCTAGAAAAGCAAAAGGGATTCCAGCAATGTTTTCTTGTGCACTTAACAGCAGGGGCCAAAGTTCTCCCATACATTCTCTAATATTTTTCCCATTCAAAAACCCAGTCAGGTTGATTTGCACCATTTTGGAATCTGGATTCTTCACTTCCAGCTGGTGTAATATAAACTCAATCAAACATTATCTTCAAATCCAAGGATTTCTGTTATTTGTTTTGTTGTCCAAGGCTTTATAACAAAATTTATAATTTGCTCCAAATTTAATTTGCTCCTGTCCACCTTTTTTTTCTAGGCATTCTGCAAATTTCAGTTACTTCTGTACTTTCTTCTGTTTGTTGCTAAATTGATTATCCTGCTCCATGCTTGTTTCACTGAAGAATCCCGCTTCCATCTTTCTGCCTCGCTCAGAGATCACTCCCTGTCCCCAAATCCAATTTATTTTAAGGTGACTGATTCCAGTTTATAAGCTCCAAGTACTGGAATTTGAACACCTTTTGTTTCCTTTTAAATCTACATTAATATTTGGCTCCATGCTCACACAGACCACCTCAGTGCCAAAGGTGCAATTTTGCTTCCAGAGGGTGAAATCTATTTAGCTCTTTGGCTTTAGTAAGTGGTAAGCTTTATCATCTCAGTTGCCAGAATTCCTCCAATTATAGGTGTACATGACTGGGACTTCCACGGGGGAAAAGAGGTACATAAAGCCTCGCATTTTAATTCTTGTAATTCTGGTTCTGAAGAAAAAGAACAAAGTACTGCTAAAAGCAGAAAATTGCTACCCTCAGCTATAAAACCAACTTGATTGTTATTTGTATTTTTAAAGCTTTATGCTTTTTCTCTAAGTGTCCTTTCCTCTCTTGCCTGTATTAAATATTTCTAAACTCTTTGCTTAAAAACACATTTATATTTTCCACATGACTCACAAGGATGATTTTCTAAGTAAGGCTTATTGATCAATAAAGTCTCATGATTTTCTAAAGCCATCTTCCAGTTGAACTGAAAAATGACCAAATTGTAAAAAAGCATTTTTCAATAAGTTTATTGTCCATGGAACCCAGAGACACAAACATACACATGCACACATGCATGCACATACATATACAGCAAATCAGCACTTCAGAAATGTGGAAAACATATCACATAATGTTCGATGTGCAAGCCTTCTGTGCGTGGTGGAGATAACACAGACACTGAATCATGAGGAATTGAATTCTGGCCCTACTGTGGTCACTTACACTGTGAACACAGAGCCTCATGTCCACTGCTTCTCTACGACTCTCTCCTGTTCACAATGAGCACCATAACCTCTACCTGGGAAGCTCATGAAGTTAGAGAAAAATGTAAAGACCCTATCACAATCATGACTAAAGGTTAAATATTTAATAAATGTTAGCTAGGGCTTCCTGATTGCTTGTGTTTTCTTCACTGTACTATAAGCTCTTTGAGGGTAGGAACTATGTCCTCTTTAAATCTGTAACATCAGCACAGACCCAACACCCAAGTGGTTACTCAAGAAATAATGAGTGATAAAATACAGTTTTGCAAAGATGAAGAGTTCTCACCAGGTGATGGCAATGCCACATATTGAATCCTAACAGCTTGCCAATGTTCAAAATTCTGTTAAATTCTATAAGTATAAGTCAATTTTTTTCTCACATTCTTTTGTATTTAAGACTCTCAAAGCCAGAGCATATGTTTATGGCCAGCATTCCATATTTTGGTTGTTATTCAGTCTCCTGTATTTTCCATGGTGTCTTAACATGAAGCAGTCCTGCCCTTGTTTAACCAATTTAATTCCAGTCTTCACTTCCTTTCCCTGCCTGCCTAATGTAGTATGAAAGGCTGCACTGCCGCTTTTGAAAGAAAAATCTCATTGCTTTAAGTCAAGAAATTCCTGAGTTGGATCCTGGTACCAGAAAGAATGAAAGAAAGAAAGAACGAACGAAAGAAAGAAAGAAAGAAAGAAAGAAAGAAAGAAAGAAGAAAGAATTGAAACATTTTTTAAAAAGTCAAGAATTTATCAGATTCTGCCTTTTTATCTGAACAAATGTGTGAGTTGAAGTGTATTAGTTGTAATTGTATGTTATCCTTCAATTATAAAATGTTCATTAGATCATACTAGTCTAAGACATTTTTTTCTATCTCTGACTCCATGGCCACCACGGGTTGAGAGCTCCACCATTCCACGCAGCCTCAGTGCAGGATGAGGCAAACAGAAGTGTCACAATCTAGAATACCATCAAACGTGAGACACCAGGACAGGAGCAGAGAACTACCGACATCTCAGCCAGCTCATAGCTTTCATCTAGAAATGACAAATGCCACTTTGGCATGAATTTCATTGACCAGAGCATTCCTCATTTCACTCTTATCTTCATGGGAGACGGGGGAGCACCCTCCTGGCCTCTGTCTAAAAGAAAAACTAGAAATGCCTGATGAAGAAATTAATGCCTGAGGCAAACCTTTCTAGCCATTCATTGTAGTCAGAGGTTTTTCTCACCTATGGGAGCTCCTACTTATTTTTATGATTTAAAAATTCAAGTTTACTTTTAAATATACATTCTTGGGTAAAAAGATAGAACCCAGTAGCAAACATAATGGTAAATAATACTAATAACTCTTATACAATTGATTCTTTCCATGCAACTATTTTAATGCAGTTAATTCCCATTCTTAAGAAATCCAGGGGCCGGCCAGATAGCTCAGTGGATTAAAGTGCCTGTTTAGGCAGATGGAGGGCCCAGGGTTAGATCCCCCGCATGTTGTGCCAGCCCTGCCCCTGAGGCACGCTAAGATGGTGCCTGAGACTGGAAGTGGTGGCACTTGCCTATAAGCCCAGTGCTTAGGAAGCTGAAAACAGGAGGATCACTAAAAGTCAGAGATCCTGTAGAGACCCTGTAGACCTTGTACGAAATACATTAAAAAGAAAAGAAAGGAAGAAAGAAATCCAGAGACTGAGAATAACTAGTCTACTGAAAAGAACACAAAACCTCTAAGACAAAATATAGATTACCCTCTTTTTCCTTAGTATTTTTTCCTTGATAATATAGTATATCAGTTTTTGTCGAACAAAATCTGTGCCTGACGGACACCTGCCTTGAGTAGTGGTCAAGCTGGTCAGCACATGAATAGCTCACAACTGCAGGAACAAAGTCATTCTTGCCACACAGAGAAAGACTTCTGATGTTAAAACATACTTAGCTACCTCAATGACCTGAAACAAATCACCTAGTTGCTAGCTGTCTTTCATTTCTAAATCCAAGAATAATATTAACATACTCCAGTAGGTCTTTTGTGAGGCTTAAAATATAGAATTGGTTGCAAAGCCATTTTCACAGTATGAAATACTGGAGTGAGATGACCCAGGGCCCGGTGGGATCCTGAATAGACCCAGAGAGCAGCCCAGGGAGTGAGTGAGATGACCCAGGGCCCTCCGTATCCTGAACAGACCCAGAGCGCAGGCCTGGTGAGTGAATGAGACGACTGGGGCCGCGGGATCCTCATTTGACCCAGAGCGCAGGCCTGCAAGTGAGTGAGATGAGCCAGGGCCCTCCGTATCCTGAATAGACCCATAGCGCAGGCCCGGCGAGTGAGTGAGACGACCAGGGCCGCGGGATCCAGAGTAGACTCAGAGGGCAGGCCCAGGAAGTAAGTGAGACGACCCAGGCCAGGCGGGACCCTGAATAGACCCGGAGTGCAGGCCTGGAGAGTGAGTGAGACGACCTGGGGCCATGGGATCTTCATTCGACCCACAGTGCAGGCCCAGCACGGAACCCTTCAGCAGAACTCCCTGCAAAGAGGCAGAGGCAAGACCCACCCAGCTGATTCAGGAGCAGAACATCTTGCCAGAGTGACACAAAGGGTTCAACTCTAACACCTGCAGCAAAAAGAAGTGGAGCACAGCAGCCAGATCCAAACAACACCCA
>NW_004524817.1:2247039-2254497 GCF_000260255.1 Octodon degus | reverse complement strand
TAAATAAATAAATAAATAATTTATAAAGA
This sequence comes from Octodon degus, assembly GCF_000260255.1. Taxonomy (NCBI): domain Eukaryota; kingdom Metazoa; phylum Chordata; class Mammalia; order Rodentia; family Octodontidae; genus Octodon; species Octodon degus. The sequence goes on along the minus strand of NW_004524817.1, from coordinate 2,254,468 downwards.
AAAGAAATTTTAAGGCCAACCAGGCAGCTCAGAAGATTAAAACGCCTGGTTAGGCAGACACAAACACCAGGGTTCAATCCCTGGCATGTCCTGCTCGCCCCATACCCAGGGCAAGCTGAGATGGTGATTGAGACTGGGTGTGGTGCCACACACCCATAATTCCAGTGCTTGGGAGGCTGAAAACAGGAGAATCACTGAGTCTGATCTGTATAGTGAGACCCTATAGACCCTGTCCTAAATACATTTTTTCAAAAAAGAGATTATAAATGTTAAAATAATGATACAGAATTTCCAACCAAGATGATAGAAAATTAACAATGGTTGTTATATTATATATTGTTTTCTTCAAAGTAGTTGCTCAGATTACCAGATATAGGCATACAAAATTGATCAATAATTAAGCAATAAGCCAATAGAAATTAGTGATATAATTATCAATAAACCAATAGAAATTAGTGATATAATTATCTTAGCTAGCTTATGTGTATATATTTTCCCTTCCATCTTTCTTTTAATAATTTTATTTACTTCTCTTACTTTTAGTTGTTGAGACAAAATACCCAAAATTAAGGGATAATTAAGTTTTTAGAAGTTTCAGTTCATAATCAGTTGGTCCAAAGCGGGATGGCATAGCAGAGGAGACTGATTCATGGTAGCAGACTGTTGGAAAGCCACAAAGGTTAGGGGATGAGCCTTTTTCTGTCCCTTATATTGTTTGCAGTCTACCCACCTTGAAGTGGACAGAGCACTCACCCTCTTAATTCTAACACTGGGCCATAAATCAATCACAAACTGTAGCTTCAGCCAGCTCTACAAAACACACCCCTCACTATTGTATGAGGCTTTTTGTTTTCCCCCAGGGGGAGGAGAGGGTCCACAGTGTGTTCAGGGTCTCACTACTAGATTGGACTCATAGTAATCCACCTGTTTACAGCCTCCCAAGGGCTAGGATTACAGGCACGCACCACCATACCCAGTCTCAATTGCCATCTCAGCACACCCCAGGGGCATGGGAAGCATGGCAGGCCAAAGGATTGAACCCCCAGCCCCTGCGCCTGCCTGCAGGTGCTTTAGTGTGCTGAGCTACTTTGCCAACCTTTGTATGAGGCTTTGATATACCCTAATCATGATACCTATTGCTAATATTACATGTGGAAATACAATTTAACTTTATGTATTATTAAACTTACATTCTTCAACCACACAGATTAAATTTTTGTTTTCTAATATCATTTGTGCACATTTCATCAATCTTTCTACATAATCTTACCACATGCAGATAAAAGCAGTGTGACTTCAGCCTTTCCAATGCTACTCTAGCTAGAGCTTTCAAGTCAGTGTTAAGTAGATATGTGACTGGACATCCTTGACTTTGGAGTGAAAGCACTAATTCTTTGATCAGCATGTTTGATGTTGGCTGCAGGTTTTCTGTAGATGAAGTTTGTCAGATCAAGAAATTTTGCTTTAATTCCTCATTTTCTTAGTTTCACCAGGAATGGATGCTGGATATTTGTCACGTGCTTTCTTAGCATCTATTGATGTGATCATTACTCTGATAAGTTTCATTATGTGCTTTTTAAATGCCAAAGCATTACTGGGATCAACCTCACTCCTCATGATGTATTGTTTCTTCGATGTTTCTCTATTGTTCTTTTTAAAAATGTAAGATCGAAAAAACTTGGAAAAGGCTAGGAAATTATGTTATGCTTTCTTAATTCTTTAATTTTCATCATTAATTTGGTCTTTGGTGAAGAATAAAACCTGTGTTTGCAGCCCAGTAGTTCTCAGTAATATACCAAAACAAATTTTCTGTGCAATTTCTGAATTGGTCTTAATAAAAATTTTGAAATATGCCTCTACTGGACTTCTTTTTCAGAGATGAGGGGAGTTTAGTGACAGGGTTTCACTACTGAGTCCATGCTGGTCTCAAATTCTCAATACTCCTGCCTCCACTTCCCATGGCTGGGATTATAGGTGGGTACCACCGCATCAAGTTCTATCTCCAAATTTAGCATCAGCTAAGATTAGGTGTGTAACAGCATTATAGAGCTTATAGCTTATGGTCATTTTTCTTCAAACATAATGTTCATCAACTATTTTATAGGGGTACAGAATTACATACTCAGTACTTTCATCTTTGACAATGTACCTGATAGTTCCTAATTATCATAAACAAGCAACTTCAGCAACAGCGGGGCTTCAGCTCAGAAGGCAAGCTCACTCTTCTTGAAATGAAATCTTCACTCCATCCTTGATGTTCTTCTGTGCTGTTTGGACACCAACTTCTAGGCAAGTTGCCATAAGTCCTTATATAATTTAATATGCTGCATAAAAAGATTACTTTTTTTTACAGTATGGTTCTTTGCCCGTGATACAGTTTTTACTCTACTCTCTTGTGTATAGAAAAATGCAAATAGAGCATATTACCCGTGGGAAAGGGCCATAGCTTTTATGTAGGTCCTTTTGTTCATTCGAGGAATATTTATGTAGCTACCCCTACAGGGACTTTGCTGTTGTGTTGTTGTTGTTAATAGTATTTCCAAATTTGTTATCCTTCTAAATAATAATATTTTATCCCTTATTTGATAGACCTCTTTTAACAAGGAGATGGCTACTCTTAGATTAGCCATATGATAGATGAAAATGCAATTTATTCCAGTCAAGTAGGGACAGTCCTTGCACTTCTGGGAATCTCATTATCTGGAAAACTTTGCCCTATTCTCTTCTTTTCATGAAATTACCTCCTTAGCTTAATTACAAGTGTAGTGTTTTCCCACAGGCAATATAATATCTACTTCACCTAAACACCTCAAAGTCAAGAAAACTTAGCACATTAAGTAAAATTGATTTGTTCAGACCAGATCGAAAACAACATTACCACTTATTGGTTAATCAATGTGCTTTTCACTAATGCCGTAAGTAGTCAGCTCCATTTGTGAAAGAACATATGTGCCACTTATTTCATAAATCTGCATCTTCTATGAAATAATAATTTATTCTAAGATAGTTTTGTAAGATAAAATAATATTTGCTCCATATATTGTATTTCATTACATAGCAGTTTTATAGGATGAGCTGCTCTAGATAAGGAAGTAAAAATGTACAGAATTATATGAAATGTTTGTTAATGCATAAAACTGTAGGTGCTGCTCATAAATTTGAAATTTCACCATCTATTGATAAAGGCAGATTGATAGCTGCACTCATCCTAAAGAAAGTCTACTTAATAGTGGCTACAAAAATGTTTCCACACTTAACTAAATTTAATTCTTGAAAATTGTTATATGCTCAAATGATCATGATAGATCTGCACAGGCAAACATCATTGGTGAGTGTTTCCTGATCAATTCAATATTGAATATCAAATAAATAAAAGTTTAATTTGTATTACAACAGCAAGTATGAAACATACACATTTTGAAGAGCTAAATAGTGAAATTATGCTCTTGTCATGTACAGCAATATAAATCAATTAACTACTTACTCGTAGTTCTTCACATGTGTGATACTTACGAGTCCCGCTCCACTGGTAGTAACAAAGCAGCGGACTGGCTCACGCAAGCCTTAGTTAGGAGCCTGCTGCTGTTTCCTGGGCTTAGATTTTAGCAGGACTTTTGAGGGTTTGTGCTGCTTTTTTAGCTCTCTGAAAGCTGTCTATGAACATTTGAACACCGCCTTCTTTTCCCTGATGTATTTTCCCTCTAGCAAGCAAAAGCATTCACTCTTGATTATTCTGTTGACCTGAAAATCACCCAAAAATAATGTAGCCCCTGGTTACTCAGTGCTTGTGTTGACAGCTATGAGAATCGTCCATACTACACTGGAAAGCCACTGGTGGGGGAGAGAGGGAAAAGTGGAGGAGGGAGGGAGAGGAAGCAGCGAGGGGCGAGGGGAGGCAAGAAGGGACGTTGGCAGGTCATTAGCACAAATTCCTCGTTTTCTAGGAAGCTTTGAATTTCTCTCAGGAATTGCAGTTTTGAGGCCAAACTCTACCCAAGTTTTAAATGAATCTGTAAAGCATGACAAAACTTGAAGTTTGGCTACAAATTATGCCTGATTTGAGGAACATGATATCCATGCCCACACTGGGTAGCTTGAACCGCAAGCGCTCCCCTTTATCTTTGTATTTGGTGCCATCTCCCAGTTCTTAGGAGTAAAAGTGTCAGAGTGACTTTCAGAAAAGCCACAGTAACTTTCCAAGGCAAGCACCTGCATATTTCTTGCCTAACACAGAGCTGAATAAAAGCCAGCACGGTGCTGGAGTACAATCAGTTCTGTTGACGTGGTGCTGAGAGGAGGGTAATGGTAGGATGCTGCAGGATCTGAGAGTCCATGGAACTGAGACCAATCCCGAGGAAGTCCAGAGCCAGGCAGAGCTGAGAACCAGTGGGAAGCCTGGGCGACGGGTACCCGGCACCACGCCTCTAAACCTTCACTGGTCAGAAAGCATGAGACTTCGGGATTGTGCACTCTGATGGCTACCTTTAACCTGTAATTAGTCACCAGCTTTTAAGGCAAGGTGTATCTGTCCTTTGGACCTCTGGATGCACTTAGCTTGCTAGATGTTAGAGTTTTTGACAGGCATCGCTTAGAGCAGGGGGTTAGAGGAACTGAGTTCAGTACTAAGCCATAGTTTAAACGATTTTGAAAACAAAAGTCAAATATCTTCCATTTTGGATAATCATGTTTTCAAAATCAAAAAGAGTAGGAATAACTTAGAAATCTGAGTCCCAGAGATAATATTAAAATGTAGTCATTCAACAAGAAATCAGCTGCTGCATGTGCTCTCTGGTCACCATGCTGTTGTTCTCCGATGTTGCCCTTTGTGCTGTTTTCAAGATTTCATAACTCCTTATAATCTGTACTATTAGTACATTTCTTCTTCATTTATGTATTTGGTACAGGGTCTCACTACACTGCTCAGACGCGTTGGAATCCTCCTGTTTTCAGCCTCCCCAGCGCTGGGATTGCAGGGTGGCACCAGCACATCCAGACTCTGTTGCTGGCTCAGCGTGCCTCAGCAGCAGGGCCAGAGCGGCATGCAGGACGAGGGTTCGAACACTGGTCCCTGCGCTTGCCAAAGCAAGTGCCTAGTCCGCTGAGCTGTCTCGCCAGCCCTAGTACATTTTTTGTTAAATCAATTCATTCATTGTTTCTTCTTCTGTGTTTACTTTAATGTCATATATATATATATATATATATATATATATATCCCCTGTAGATCAAGCCCAAGACCTTACACTTGCCAGGCAGGCGCTTGTGATGCTGAGCTATCTCTCCAGCAAGTATGATCCTCAAAAGTAATATTGAAATAACTGGGATGAAGGAAAGGAAGAAAGGAAAGAAAAGAAAAGGAAAAAATGAATGTAATGTACATAAGACAGCTTGGACAATTGCACTGCTAATTTCTATTGGCCTATTGAAAGGAACAGCCAATGCTTCATGTTTTTCTTCTTTTTAAATTTTATCAATTTTGCATGCTTATATCTGGCAGTCTATGCAACTAATTTGAAGACAACAATAACAATGTAATAGCCATTGTTGAACTGCTATTATTTTATTTAGAGAAATTCTGTATCATTTCTAATTTGGTTTTTTGTTTTTGTTAATGTTATGATATGTGTCTAGGTGTCCCTTCCCCCAAAGCCTCATGCAGTCTTGGGGTGGCTTCCGGAGTTGGTGATTGAGTACTGTAGGTGTGGTTGCTGCACCTGCCCTGGGCAGGTAATTTGCATTACAGTGTAAGGTGGGAAGAGAAGCCAGCTGCCTGAGCCGCTGCTACCCCTCCCTTTGGTGTTCTTGCTCTTTGCCGCCACCATGAAAGATGCCGCTCTGCCTTGGAGCCTGCTGAGTGTGGACTGAAACCTCCAGTGACTGCTAAATACACCTTTCCTTCCTTCATTTTGAGTGTTGGATATTTGTCCCAGAAACGAGTGAAAGTAACTAAGACAGTTAATGTAATTTTATTTTTGTATTTTGTGTTTTTTCATTTATTTAATGGATACTGGGTCTCACTGTGCAGTTCAGACTCATTGTGATCTTCCTGTCTCAGCATCCTGTTGCCACATCCCTGGGATTAAAGATGTGCAGCTCCAGCACAGTTTTGGTGGCCAGCACAGTGCACCTGGGGTCCCAGGGCCGACACAGCTCGAGATACTGGGGATCAGGTCCTTGCACTTGCCAGGCAGGCAATTAGCCCCTCCAGTTTTTTTTTTTTACTATTTTTTATTCTCTTTTAAAAATAAAAAATGTAATATTGAAAACTGGGTCTAGTGGTGTACATCTATAATCGCAGCACTCAGGGGGGCTGAAGCAGGAGAATCACAGAGAGTTGAGGCCATCCTGGACTACACAGATCCTGTTTCAAAAAAAAAAATTTAAACTAATGTTCATAAAAGTAGAGGTCAGTGTGATTATTTTCTAATTAGTGCACATTAAAGTGAAGTCATACTTTTAAAAATTGTTAATGCTTTACATCTCATATGTCAGTAAACACTGCCAAAGAAGAAAACCTTAACATACCAGCAAGTAATTGAGACTGTACAGGGTAAGAAATGAAGTCCAGAAAAGTTTTTGGCAAATGTTATTTGATTCTTTCCAGCTACCATTACTCTTCCTAAAAAGTGAGATTTTTTTTTTAAGTGAGATATTGATTGTGAACTCAAGGTGAGTTGAAAATTTATTTTGAACATTCTTTACACTAAGTGAAGTCACCTGGAAGTTGAGACTCCCAGAGAAGTTGGTATTTGTGTTTTAAAAAATCTATCTTCGTCTAGCAACTTGTGTCTACCAGAGGAAGGGTGCACTGGCACATTCTCCAGTTCAGAATGTTTCTGGAATGTGTTGTGTTGGGTAGCAGGATCTCATTTTATAGTCTGTGCTGGCCTCAGACTTTCAGTCCTCTTGTCTTATGCTGGAACTATAGATATATACCATCATACCAGGCCTGAGTCCTTCTGAAATACGTATTTTAAAAGCTGGGGATTTTGTTGGTAATATTTTTTATTACATTTTCAATTTCATTGGCTGTTCTTGGCTTATTGACAGTTATTTTTTAATTAATTTTATTGAGAAACAAATAGCAATGGGAGTTTCAAAACTGATTAATAGGACAGTTTCAACAATTAGCACATTGCATATTTTTGTTTTCATAGTGGTTATTCATAGTACAAGATGCAGACATCATATCCTGTCCAAATACTATTAGTACGAAATTTTCTTCTCATTGAATTCAAAGAAAGTAGCTGCATATCTATCCTAACTATTTTGTATATATAGATACAAAATGGTCCTTCATTTTTTTTCAAAATTTTATTGATAAACAGATAGCAATGAGACAGTTTCAAATCAAATTGGAAGTACAGTTTCAACAAATAATACACTGCATATATCTTCTTAGTGGTTAATTGCTGTACAAGATGCGGACTTG